>NW_005187643.1:846915-848220 GCF_000239375.1 Pundamilia nyererei | reverse complement strand
TGGATCTACTGGCTTGAAGGGTTCAGTGTAGATTTTCTGCTAAACTATTAGCAACTAAAATAATCTGAGACATGTGGCTGAGAGCATCTCAAGCCTTACACTGTTAAAACACCAAACAGTGGCTATAGATGTAACACCATTTGGTTTTAAGAAGCCTTGATTATTAATGTTCGGCAAACATTATTTCAAAATCTCTGCACTAACAGTTCTTTTAAACTCCGTCAAGCTGGCTGGCGGTCATGTGTCAGTTCAAACAAAATGGCACGAGGCTGGAATTAAATCTTGCCATCAACTGGTAGTCTTTATTAAATAAAGTATGAGTTTACGTGCCAACACACGCCAAAGAACCCAACCCCTCTAAAAGCAGATGGATTCCTTTTATACTCTACCTGATTCAGGCACCATTCTGGAAAGCACAAGTCTATAAAGTGTGGTGTTCCCAAAAGGTTGATTCTGTTCATCTGGATGTAGTTTTCAGTGGGAGAAACATTTCGTCACTCATCCAGGTGACTTCTTCAGTCTCAGCTGACTGCAGGTTTCCCCAATCTTATAAACAGTACATTTACACAATAGCTGAAACCAGCCCAGTGAAGGAACAATGGGCTGTGAGGTCAGTTACTTCATCATATGCAAATTGTTAAGTCTCGTGTTGGTAAACCAAATGAAAAAAATAAACATCCACAAAAGGAAACATCGAACCACAATACAACACACAACAATACTTTTGTCACAAGGACACTTAATGGACTGGAGCTGGCATCATTACACCTAAGCTTACTGAGCTACTATCAAGTTAAATTGTTGCTAATCCATTAATATTTGGGCTGGATTCATGAAACTTTAGCCAAGTGTACATTTTATTTTTGAAAAAGTCACAGAAATTTGGATTATTGAAAAGCAAAAGTACAAAAAGGAGAGAAAGAGCAATGCAGTTTTACTGATATATAAACAGAAACAAACCCACCAATGTGTTAAAAACATAACCCACACAACCCTCCAGAATCTCAACTTGAACTAAACTCTAAAATCAAAAACACTCAAAACTTGTCTTAAATCAAACAACAGAGAATAAACATAATTTTCATTAATTAAGAAATAAATCAGATATAAAGTAAAATCTTTTAAGGTCTCCTGGAATTCAACACAAGTTTGTCTTTTAAATCAAATTTTAAGTAAACGTACAAGATTTAGAAATATATTATTATGATTCCTTTATCACTGAGAGTGAGGGAAACTCAGCATTCATGAGTGATCCAATAATTTACAAGAAAACCAGAAACACTAAACTAATATATGTTTGAGTGA
>NW_005187643.1:827196-829362 GCF_000239375.1 Pundamilia nyererei | reverse complement strand
CGGTTCGCAGCCGAGTGTGAAGCAGCGGGAATGAGGATCAGCACCTCCAAATCTGAGGCCATGGTTCTCAGCCGGAAAAGGGTGGAGTGCCCACTCCGGGTCGGTGATGAGTTCCTGCCCCAAGTGGAGGAGTTCAAGTATCTGACAGATACTGAAGCTACTGATATTGAAGCTCTCAATTTACCGGTCGATCTACGCCCCTACCGGCACCTATGGTCACGAGCTGTGGGTAGTGGCCGAAAGAACGAGATCGCGGATAAAAGTGGTAGAAATGAGCTTCCTCTGAAGGGAGGCTGGCCTCTCCCTTAGAGATAGGGTAAGAGTTTAGCCATCCGAGAGAGGCTCAGTGTAGAGCCGCTCCTCCTCCACATCGAAAGGAGCCAGTTGAGGTGATTCGGTCATCTGACAAGGATGCCTCCTGGGCATCTCCTGGGTGAGGTGTTCATGTCTCACTGGGAGGAGGCCCCTCCTATATGACAGACCAAGTTTTTCAGCAGATTAAACCAGAGGATTAGAGACATTACACTGTAATATTTTTTTCAATTTAAAATTAAAGCAGAAAATATTTAAATTTTTTAAATAAAAAATTAAGTTCTTGCATAATCCAGGTTTGATGTTTAATCTGTTAATTTGTCTGCATTTGTTATGTTTGCAAAGTGTGAGGAAGTAAACTTAGATGGAGACGTAAGGAAATTTGTTTGTTCAATTATTTCTTTGTTGCAACAATGTTTCTTGGCAATAAATCTTATACAATTTCAAAGCCTGTTTATTTCTCCTGAATTGGTGCCTCATTTGTTAGGAAAATGAATCATGTTGTCACAGAAGACTTTACTTTGAAAGCACCTCTGCAGTCTCTTCTCTTTGTGTATTTAAATGGCAAATAGACAACCAACTCTCATTCACTCTTATTTTATCCTTAAATGTAGTTATTTCATACAAATGGAAATCTTTATACGTATGAAAGATTTCCATTTGTATGCTCTACGTGCTCCAAGTTATATAGCTTGATCATCTTTTGATTACGAGCGTTTAATTCATCTATAATCATAGGTAGCACATATTTTTTCCTCTATTTCCTTGTGTCTATCAGACAAACCCTGCTGCGGCTTTTCTGGTGTGACTTTGATACAAACAATGAGGAAATCACATCAGTTAAAGCTACAGTAGCAAGCCTCACTAATTCTGTTGGTGGTGTTTTGGAGAAAGGTCAGTCACAGTGTTAGAGCGCCACCACTGGACTCAAGCGGCACTCCATGTCCACCTCTTTCTGTGAAACCACGTGATCACTCTGTTAAGTTTCGTTTTCGTGTTTATGACAGCCGATCTGGTTCGATTTGCAAGCGTTGGCGCACAAACGGAGAACAAAGAATAGGCTGTTATCTAATATATGTGCCAGGACGTTAAGGCTTCTTGTCTGACTTGTTCTGCAACGTCCCTGCAAAAATAAAGAAGTGAAACAATCAATTATTAACATCAAAATTTTAGACAGGTCAGAAGGACATACATTTAAAAATAAAGTGTACAGCTAACTTTTAATCTGTAAAGAACAAGTTACTAAACTCATACAGAGAAGTAATTTATGATGAATTCTGTATGCATTAAAAAACATAAATAAAAAAAAGAACTTCTATTACTAAAACCAAGGCCTATACACTCAGTATGCTGCTTTTACAATATAAAAACAAAGGCTGTGTGTTTAGATTTAAGACTTTATTTTTCCTGTTTCTCTTGTCCTCATCTGACCGCTGCCCTCAGACTGGGTTATCTTTCTGATGCCTTGCTGCCACTAACGTAGCACGTTACTCCACAATTTGCCTTTGGTTTATTTTTAGCCAGAGGGCTCCATCTAGCGGCGGGATGGCAGTGATCCTGAATGCAATTTTGAAGACGTATTCTTCTAAGCTACTATAAAATCTTTGTTTTTAGGCTTCCGGGTACTTTAATTTTTCATATACACGTTCACTCTTATGTCAGCTAATCCTGATATATTATAAACTTATGGCGTGTTTTTGTGTTTTTCCTGGATAACTGTCGGACTCGTCTGTATGTGAAAGTGAAAGTGAACTTGATCTCGGACTTGGAGGGGAAAACCAGCCAACTAAACCTTGTTTAGTCCGTTTGATTGCAGCTAAACGAGGGGACCTGTCTGTGAGGAAACACGGATAA
>NW_005187643.1:822621-826948 GCF_000239375.1 Pundamilia nyererei | reverse complement strand
GAATTTAAAATAATGGCCAAATGCGTCTTAAAACATGTAAGTGAATGTTATAGGTGTATGCATGATTACGTTTAACAAAAATAACATAAATTTAATACGTTTTTAACATGGAGTTCTGCGTGAAACCCCGAGCGAGTGGTGCACGCCTATTTTCGTGCCCAAAACGAGATCGTCCGTCCAAAAGTGATTTCCGGTATTTGCCGAAAAGTGATCATCCATATTTAAACTGCTGTAAATGACTTGTTGACCATTAATATGTGAAAGAACGTAGAAGCTGCAATCACTTTCTGGCAAAGTTATCCTACATTCAATCAGTTAAAAAGTGTCACGGACATTAAAAACGTCTTCTTTTAGAGGTATATGGCCATATCGTATATGAAAACTACAACAAATATAACAACAGTTCAATAAAGATATTTTAAGAGGCCAAAAAGGTCTGAATTGGTTACGAAGTAGGTACAGTAAAGCAATAAAAAAATAAGAGTCATAAAGATACTCTTTGTTTTACATGTTACCCCTTTGTAAATCCTGCTGACTATAGTCTATTTACAAATACAATCACCAACACCTGAAATCACAAATTGAAGCAGTGCTGTCTTCACTTTAGTGATTAAGACTGTGCGATATTCACAGTAAACAGCTGGAGACTTAATTTTCTGGGAAAGGTAGAAAGGCTGCTGCCTATTTGCTAAATGAAAAATTAAAAAAGCAGGGGAGTAAACCAAAAGCAAAACACTGAAGGGGTGGAAACAGCTAAGTACAATATTCATGGGTCGCCAGACAGAACTGGACTTTTACTTTTAGCTGTCATTTTAAACTGGACCTCATGAAACATATTAGGCTTGATTTAACTTTCTGTTTCAATAATAATTCCTATAACTGCCTTCTTTATTGGTTGAGCTTGAAAATACAGTTTGCACAACAATAATTTTCTGAGTGGATGATGTGGGGAAACATAATGGCATAATATAATGTGGTCTGATATTTACAGAGGTTTTACTACCCATTAATCTCCTGTTAAACTTTTGTCTGAAGCCTGCAGCAGCAGCTGTCCGGTGTTGGAGTGCTGGTTTGTGCAGGAGAAGGCGGGACGAGGAGGAGGTTTAACTGGAGCTACGACCCAAGAAAAATCTCTGCTTCACATCAGAACCGAAGCAGACGGCCAGAATGACGAGTCCCAGCGCGCTCCTAAAGACATCAACCCTGAAAGAGTCTACTCTGTGATCGGTAATGAGTAAAATACAATCCAGTTTAGTTAAATAAGTTCTGCAGCTCGATAAAAGTCTTATTTTATCAGAGTTTACGTCCACCTTTTCTTCTCCTCTCTCTTATCTGGATGCATTTACATCTGATTGAGTCCCAGTATGTCTGAACCATGGCTAGCAGATTTTACCGCTGCTAAAGCCTGAGGCAGATACTTAACGTCCAGCATGACAATAAAATTGGCTCAGTTAACGGAAAGACGTCTATTAGGCATAAAAATGACTGAAAACCATAATTATTTACATGAGAACATTTTAGATGATCTGTTGAAAATAAATGAAATGGTTCGGCCGAAACAGTCAAACTAACATTTCATCATCTATGATGGCTCCATTCCTTCGCTGTAGCGTCATTTTGATAAGTCACAGCAAAAATCCCACTGATGGGAAAAACAGTCATTCAGTAATAGTCGGGTGATCAACTGACCTCATTCGTGAACACACAGGGTCGCCAAACCTCCAGTACAGGGGAAGGCTCTCACCTGTTTCCTTAGTGAAGTCCAGGTGGTGACTTTCTTTGTCTGGCAGTGTGTAATAAACATATAGACCAAATGTTCTTCTATAAAACATCCCAGCTGCTCGTTTTAGTCACGAAAATGTCCTGGTGTTTAAAAGTTACTGCACATAAAGTGTGTATTTAGCACATTAGGTCTGGAAAACATGTACTTCCTAGGTTGTTAGTTTGACTCCATCATCATTTCTCTTTGAGAATATTATGTAAATATTATGATTACATAACAATTTAGATAATAAATCTAAACATGTATTCATAGCAGCTCTGCATGTTTCTATATTTTTCTTTTTGTATTTTTATGGATTCCATCATTGACCAAAGCATCTCTTTTTAAGATTTATTTGTTATGTATTTTCAAAATGTGTAGGTTTAAAGGCATATTTGTTTAGGGACAGGTATGTAACACAAACCACCCTCCACAACATTTACAGCATAAAATAATTTGCCATATCTGTCCCATGTGGGCCTCTGAATAAGTAATACTGAGCAACACGTACAAAAACTATCCAAAAAAATATAAAATGAAAAGCAAAAGAAGAAAATAAAATTAGGTAAAAATTGTAATTCCGCAAACTGTGTTACTATGTGGGTTAAATTATTCACTTAAAATTATTTATACACAGCTGTTCATCTTATTTTCTTTTTTTTATAAACAGATCGAGTGTCTCAGACATCTTATATGTTGTATAAGCGTGACCTTTGACTCCTGTTTCTCAGACCCGGCTGGCACCCTCTGCCACCGCTCGCTTAACCCTCCCAGAGGCTCTGTGACGAAGCCCCAGTGTGAGATCAACCCCTTCCTGCCGCAGCCCTCCAGCCTGGACTGGGTTTCCTCGCTCACAGAGTCTGGCCTCAGCCCCGTGTACCTGCAGGCTGAGTGGTTTTCATCTGCATTTCAGGGCCTCAACGAACAGCTGGGCATCTCTACTATCACCCGCACCCCCACAGGATCTAAAGAGCACAGTGGTAAAGATTTGATTTTAACCCAACACATTTATATCTGGGGGTTCACAGATCAAAAAATTGATTGGCCGACAATTATAAAAGTTTATTATCTCACGTGTGTCGGTCTGACTCTGTTTCTTCAGTGATCCTGAGCGTGACGACTAAAACGGTCTCAGTAAAGTCCAGACTCGGGGAGCCTGTGCAGCTGGACTGCGGCTTTTGGATCAACCCTTCCTCTCCTCTGTATGGGGCTGGATTCGCCGTCGAGTGGCGGTACCAGTTTAGAGGCCGCGGACGGCTGATTCTGGCTTACGATGGGAAGACTGACCGCCTCGCCGACACGCAGGAAGAAGGAGCCACGCTGGACTTTGAGGCTTTGCACGAGAAAGGAAATGCATCCTTGCTCCTGCAGGAGGCTAAAGTGCTTCACTCTGGGACGTACATCTGCACGGTGTATCTGCCACACCTGCTCGCTCAGGTGGCGCTGGACCTTGAGATTGAAGGTGAGGAAAATGTATTTCTGGAGCATTGTGCACGTGTTTGCATCACTGAAATAAGCAGATGTGTTTAAAATAAACACTCAGCTCTGTAAAAACTCCAGATTTAACTTTTAACTTCATCTTGTTTTTCTGCTCCTCTCTCCACCCAGAACCGCCATCCCTCTCCATCCACCCCTCCACCCTGCCCCTCGCTGTTCCAGGTCAGACTATAAACGTCCAGTGTGAAGCGTCTGGCTTTGCGCCCCTCCCCGTGGAGTTCAGCTGGGAGATTAAAGGTGCCGACGGGAAGTCCAAGACCCTGGATTCATTCAGCGTAACGGGCCACCGGCAGGCCTGGGACCGCACCTTCAGCCAGACCTCCCGGCTCGAGATCGACACCTCTAAGCTGGACCTGGGCAGAGGAGGCGAGCTCACCTGTGTGGCCGCCCACGCTGGAGGCACGAGACGGACCAGCGTGACCCTCAATGTCATCGGTAATGTGAAGCAAACCTGGAAGACACGCAAGCAAACAGCTCAGTTTATGTTGAGTTAAAGCAGTTTTTATACACCTGGAGAAGGTACTAATGGTGAAATAGAAAGAAGAAAGGTAGAAACTGATATAAGAAAAGATATTACCACTAACAAAATACTTTCCTTTAAATGCGGCTTATTAGGTTAGTATCACATATAAATGATTAAATATTTAAATAATCTTGAAACACGTTTACCTGGATAACTTTTGAGTTACCGTAGTTTGACACATTCTTAGATTTAAGTAAACAGTTTGAATCACCAGCTTCTGGATTTAAAACAGTTTGATTTTGTTAATCACAAAGTAACCATGTGGTACCATTTATGACCCACTGTGATGTTTTATTTCTAAAAAGATTTACTGCATCACAAACCTTCAGACTAACCTGAACTGTTGCATTTAAGTAATATTTAATGGCATTAGAACATTTTAGTATATCTGTTATAGATGAATGAAGCAGCACAGATATGATAAACACCATGAGAGCCATTAAAAATTGACTCCTGTTAGTACCTTAAATGACTCGGTTGGTGAAATAACTCTTAAAGGTTTAATATTGAAGTATATATAATACTGTGCAAACGTTTCAGGCAGC
>NW_005187643.1:817098-821599 GCF_000239375.1 Pundamilia nyererei | reverse complement strand
GACCATCAGTGGCATTGATCCACTCGATATGTTTGATGGGATTTCAGGAGGGGCTTTCCACATGTTCATGGGACAGATTATTTCTTTTTCTTTTGTTTTTTTTACTGCTCTGGTTTGAAGGTAAACTTGTATGTTTTACGCTTGTTTTTATCAAATTTGTTTATTATAAAATGTTTGGATTCAACTTTTTGTTCTTTAGAAAGGAACAGAGATATCTAGAAGAAGCTCAATTCAAACACGTTTTTTGTGATGTTTCTTTAATCTTTCTTCATAGAGCTGTGTGGTTTTGCTTTCCTCTGTTTATGGTTTATATGTCGTCACAAACACTGGAAAGAAAAACTATGAGAGGAAGTTGGGAGTGATGTGTTGAAACATCAGCTTCTGTTTTTTAAAGGTTAATCCTTCCATTCGATGTTCCCCTCAGTCTAAAAACCTCATTAACTCATGCTTTTTGGAACCAGAGATCGGACTGTATTTGTTGGTTTATAAAGAAAAGGAAATGCTGTTTTAATTAAGTAAAGATAATTAGACTAATAATAGACTCATTATTTTAAAAAATAATATTTATAATAATAATAATAGACTGTTCAAACTGTCAGTCTAAATTTTGTCCTTTTTGTAAATATGGAGATTGTATTTCTGTTTTCATATTGTTTTTAGGTGTGTTTGTATTCTTCTTCATCACATGCTTGCCCGGGCTAATAAACATTAAATCTGTGACTGAAATGGAGATTTTACAAACAGAGCACAAAATTCTGCTGTAAGGAAGATTTTAAGTTAGCATCTGATTTAAACGGACTCTGAATTTTAATTAAATAAAAAAAATCTCTTGAAACACACCAAATAAGTCCAATTCTTGTTTAACACTCTGCTCTTATACACGCTTTAAACCACACATTCACTCACACTTACTGGTCACTTCATTAGGTACACCTTAATAATACTGGGTTAAATACTTTTTTGTCCTCAGAGCTGCTTTAATTCTACATGGAATAGATTCAATAAGGTGCTGCAAATATTCTTTTGAGATTCTGGTCCATATTTACATTTAGCATCACACTGTCCATGGCATGTCTCTCTCGTTCTGCTACATCCCAGAATTGCTCTATTAGATTGCAACTTGGTGACTGTGGAGGCCATTCATGTACAGTAAACTTATCGTCATGTACAAGAAACCAGCTTGCAATGTGTTGAGCTTTATGACATAGTGCATAAGTCTGCTGGAACCAGCCATTTAAAAATGGGTACACTGTTAACAAAGGGTGGACATGGTTAGCAACAATACTCAGGGAGCCTATGGTGTCTAAACAATACTTTGTGACAAGGAGCCTGAGGTTCATCAGGAAAATTATACCCCATCACCAGCCCGAACTGTAGACAGACAGGATGATCCATACTTTGATGTTGTTTACTCTAAATTCTGATCCTACCATCTGAATGTTACAGCACAAATCAAGACTTGTCAGAGCAGAAAACATTTTTCCAATCTTCTGCTGTGTAGTTTGGTAAAGCAGTGTGGTAAAATCCAAGCAGATCAGCATTTTCTAAAATATTCAGAGTCAGACTGGCTATAACCCCCTACTACGTTGAAAGTAGCTTAAACCATCTTTCTTCACCATTCTGAATCTCACATTGAACTTAAACACAAAATAACGGTAAATCCGATAAAAGTTCAAAATATAAAAGTACTAAATGTAAAACAATTAAAGAAGCTTTATAAAGTCAATTAAGTACATTCAAAGAAATAATAATAATAGTAATACAATTTGACATCAACGGTACACGTCAGCAGCTGTCCAATGGGAAATGGCATTACTCATCGTCACGAATCTGTCGTCCAATCAGAGGCGTTGATGTTGAGCAGAGTTTAGCGGGTACATTTTCGATCTCGATTCGATAGCACAGCTAAGTGAAGGGGCATTGTTTTGATGAAGAAGATCCAGTCTGATAAAAACGAACGAGATTAGAGGTTATCTCGGGTTTGTTTACCCGGTTCACGAGGCGATGAGAGCGTAACTCGACTTTTTTTCTGGCAGGTTATTTTTTTACTTAGAAAAGTCCGAATGCTAACTAGCCTCCAGAGCTAACGTCAGCTAAGTAACTGGAGTGTTGTGATGTCCTGCGGCGGTGCAACGTTTTCTTGTTTCGTTGTCAACTCCAGCGGCTCGTAAGGAACAGGTCGGTGTGTATCCTACTGTCGCATTATTACGGTGTGTGTGGGTGTGCTTTATTTAACCTTTTGTCTTAAGTTTTCCACCTGTAATGTGCTGTCTGTGTCATCGTGATTAGTTTCACTTTCATGGTTTGGAAACTGCTATCCCCTGTTTGTTTTCCTATTTTCCGAGTAAACACAGCGGAACGATAACACTGATCAGCCGGCTTCTGTAGCCCTAAATGAAGCATCAAATTCACAAACTCTCGATGCTTCTGTGTTAATGCTGTAATATGGACGCAGGAGTCTGCCTTCCAGTTATTGAAGTTTAACTGATGATAGAAAATGGTGGCATGTAAATCACAGGTTCACACATCCTCAGGTGAATTGTCTAGGCAACGGGACATTGTTGAAAGCAGTCAACTGACATGACTTTGGAGACTTCTAAAACTTCTGAGGGCCACGGAAGGTATTTTAGTAGTCATTCCAGAAATCCATTACCCAGCTTGGGAATTTGAGTGATCATGCCCCTGTTTTAGGAAGCTATTTTCTCAGATTAAACTGTTTTTTTTTTTTAAATCTGGAGATGAGGGATCCTCAGTCAGAGCTGATTTAAACAGACTCCATGAACCTAACCAGGGGCCTCCTCTATGAAGCAGGATTTGGGGCATAGTCAGGGGACTTCAGGTCAACCCCAGTTTTTAAACCTTCCAAAGGTGCTTCATCTATTATCAGGTAACTATGCTGATCCACAGTAGGTTGTGTTAAAGAAGAGTAGCATACATGTATAAAACCAGTACCCACTGACCAATCAAACCGACCATCATTCTGATGCCCTGGTGAGCATCAGTAAAAAATAAGGATTTTTATACTCACCTTTATCCTGCTTTTTCCATTTTCACTGCAAGCAATGTTTAAATTATTTCATTCCTTTATACGTGGGTGCAGCTGAAACTGTCTCACACACATCTGCACACTATAGTGTTTATTTTACAAACTAAAAAATTGTAATTATACTTCAGATCCTCCTGTGTCTTTATGGTGGAGCTGTGAAAGTGACAGCTTTGTCAATGCGCACAAATGCATGTGTTCAGCTTTCATTCCTGACTTTAAATTGACTTTTTTGATATTGGAGGACTTATCCACACATTAATGTAGCACTTTTGAAACATTTCCTCGTACAGACACACAGTAATTTCATCTGTGGCAGCTGTGGTGCTTTCAGCCTTACTGTGTGTTACTCTTCATTTTGTGTTCTGACATCATAGTTTGTAAAGGTAGCCACTCTGCAGTCATTAGACTTGTCTATGTTTCAGATCTTTCATGTGAATATGACCTGAAACTGGTTCTCTTTGAAACCAGATAAAAATATCCTGGGTTTGTTGAACTCTGTTCACAGAGCAGGTCCCTGCTTTGGTATTTAAATAATCAGAAGTGCCCACATGGCCAGAATTTGTCACTTTTTTTTGTGCCAATGTAAATATCATACAGATCTTGAAAACACTGAAGTTCTGATGCTTGTGTGTCATCCTGTTCTGGTCTCATTCTGCCTGTTTGTATTTTAGAAAGCCGGCGTTTTGAATGGCGGTGGCTCCTGCCTCGATGGCAGATAAAATCATTGTGCTTGATGAGGAAGGCGAAGAAGAAGAGAGTCCTCAGCCCTCCTCCTCTGCCTCCAAATCAAGGCCTGACCTTCAAGCCAAAAATGTCTCGCCGCTCAAAGCTCAGCTGCCAGTGCCCACACACATTACCCAGTCACCCTTCGCTACAGCGAAGAAGACCACGAAGTGTCTGCAGGCAGAGAATCAGAAGTTGTTCAATGAGGTGAGTTTATATGATGTTCCAAAGTTCATGACCAGAACTTAAAATAATGACATTTATGCAGAAGTATTTCATGTGTATCAGACTTCAGATTGCTCTAAGTGCTCAGTTTTTCTGTCTGGGTGACATTGACTTAAAATCTTATCTGTGTGTTTTTAGGCTAATTGTTGAAACGTGATATATTTAAATGTTGACTTTTAAATCAAATTAACAAGTGAGATGATCCATGTTTCCCAAATAATACTGTGGGAAACTCAGTGGTGTCATCAGTTAGTTCCTCATTGAGCAGATCAACTCCACTCTTCTAGACTGCAGCTGGTGGTCTTTACCACACTGGGGGCCTGACCAGCCTGCCTGCAGGGGAAACACAGGAAGGTCCACAGTTCGCTGGTCAGCAGTGACTCAGCTTTCAGAATAAGAGGGGATTGTATGGTGGTTAACCTGTTATATGTTGTCTCATAGTGATTCAGTAAATGCAAATTCCTGAGTACAGTCTAGTTTTGCAGAACATCGTTCCATGGAGTTTAT
>NW_005187643.1:812983-816182 GCF_000239375.1 Pundamilia nyererei | reverse complement strand
GGCAGCAGATGAAGAGCAGCCTTCCACCTCAGGACAGCAAGAGAACAGAGAGGCAGACCGAGAAGAGGAGAGAAAAGCCAAAAGAGCCTCCAGGAAGCAGGTTAGTGTGGATTAGGTGCTGCTGTTGAATGAATCTTGGGATTATAATCAAAGTTTTATTTGTATACTGTATATTATATATATACAGTTTTATTTGCACAGCACAATTTGTCTCAGTGTTTTTAATATGACTTCAATACAGTCATTTTAAAAGGGAAAAAGAGGAAAGCAGATCAAAGCACACTGGTTAAGGCAGCCATTAAATATAAACTATTAAAAATATAAAATATCCCTCCTTTTTTATTTTTCAGCAACAGTAAGGGTTTGACACTTTTGTAGGAAATCACCCCTGATCATTCATGTCTGTCCTGTGTGTTCCTCTCAGATAGCGTACCTGGAGAACCTGCTGAAGCTGTACAACGAGGAGATCTGCCGCCTGCAGCAGGCTGAGCTGAGTCTCACTGACATGGAAGCGGAGGACTCGTTATACATCCAGGAGCACAAACTCAAACGCAAGGTCAGCCTCCAGTGTGGTGCAGCTCGGTGGCTTCCACTCTCTAATACAGACATTAAAGCTGTAAAAAGTAAATGTTTACGACAGCCTGAGTGGCAGCTGCTCACACCTCCCTCACGTGTCCTCCTCCTTTTTTTCCAGATGATGAAGATTTATGAAAAACTGTGTGAACTAAAGGGCTGCAGCACACTAACAGGCCGAGCCATTGAACAGAGAATCACCTACAAAAGCACTCGTTACCCTGAGATCAACAGGAGGGTGAGCTGCACGTTGTTGGGGCTACTTTCTAACCTGAGGGGTGGATTATGACGCATCTGCAACAGAGCCAGGGATTCTTTGCATCAACTGCCTCGTTGAAACCAAATACAGTTATGATGACTGTGGTTCTAAACGTTGTCTGTTAACTCTGGTTTTACACTTCAGTCTCTGCGCATGCTCACATTTATGTGCTGCGTTACTCGTAGAAAATTCCAGGCAGACATTATCAGCAGAAGGTTAAAGGGCCGTAAAGAAATGTTAAAATTAAACAAAAACATTAAACAGCAAAGGCAATGCCGTGTTTATACACTGTTGAAAAAACATGACAGTAAAAAAACAAGGGGATGTCCAATAGTCCCAGTATAACACAAAGTCACTGAGGCCTCCTCATGTAACAGCTCGTCTCCCATGATCTCCTCCATACTTGAAACTATGCAAACCTCCTTATGATTGCATGTGTGGATGGGACATCATGGAGAAGCTGGACTGCCTGTGCAGCCTGAAGGTGCTGCTTCAAGCTGCCACCAGTGACAAGAAGCAAAACTAGAGAAAAGTCATTATGGATGAGGAGACGGCCTGTGGCACCACGTCCTAAACCCTCACATCTCAGTGAGCGTGTTCAGCAGTTTTATTTCTACAGCGCCAAATCACAAAGACAACAGACAACCCTAACAATCATGTGACCCACTGAGGAGGTGCTTTGGAGACAGTGGGATGAATGCTATAACTCAAGAATGCAGTGACGTAGGATTTTAACATTTTTATAATAGGTGAAGTTAATAGGAGGCTGAGTGGGAGCTCTGATGGCCGTTAGTATTTTTCCGATTGCCTGAAAAGATGCCTCTCCAGTCCTCCGGTTGACACTTTCATTTGAAATAAAGCAGGTGAAATGGATTCACATCTGGACTGATTGATATTCCTTATTTTAAATGACTTGATCTTACATTGCAGTGATTCAGTGTTCCCTTCATTCTTTGAACATTTGTTGTTCTGCTCTGTGTGCTCTCAGGACTGCTGTTTATTTTCAGCTCTTCTGAACTCTGTAGCATTTAAACTTGGTTCTAATTCAGGTCTGATGCTGTCGTATAATCTAATGAAACATTTGGGTTACATTTCAGTTCGTGACTAATTCAGATTTACTGCTAAAATATTTTTGGTTAAACTGATAAGGTTTCTAATTTAACATTAACTGTGAGCATCAGTGTAAAAGAGATTAGGCCACAGATTAGGACCAAGCATAAAAACATTATTGGTTTCTTGCTGCTATTAATGGTTTCTGTCTGAGGTTTCTGAACTATTTGCAGTTCTTTATAAAACACAAACTGGCAGAAACACACAGCGATCACACAGAAGAGATTTGTATCTGTGATTATTTAATTTCATGGAGCTATGGAGCTATTTTCATTCGAGTTTTGTCCTCTGTGTTCCTCCCTTTGTCAGATCGAGCGTTTCATCAACAGTCCCGAGGTACGACAAAACCCTCCTGATTACCAGGACATCCTCCAGCAGGTGTTGCGTGCCAACGATCGCCACAACCTCTGCTTGACCAGGAAGCATATAAACCAGATCGCCCAGGAGGCGTTCAGAGAGACCGGGAGCCGCATACAGGACCGCCGTCACCTGGACCTCGTCTACAACTTTGGCTCTAGCCTCACCGACACCTATAAGCCTGGTAAGATAATAAAGAGAAATGCTGCTGCTCGTGCAGGGCTTCACTGTCTGCCTGCACACTGAAGTGTTTCTACTCAGACACAGGCCACAAATCTGAGCGTTGATTTGAATTAAAATATGAATATTTGTTCATTAATTTACTTTAACGTTTGCTCCACACTTTCAGTTCCTCACTGCTGACATTTTTGCTCTCATTTAACGTTGTGACAGTTTTTATATTGTTTTTGATGTTTAAAAAAATAATTAATAAAATGTATTTTATTTAATTATCTCTGTGGTCGTCCTTTCATACGTGTTTAGAAGGATTTCTAAACTTTTTCCATTCGTCTTCTTTCTTTCTTTATCCACATCTTATCTAAATAGTAGAAAACACCTGGAATATCATTCATGATGTAACTGTTCATCCTCTTGTCTCTCCGCCCTCCGCCTCCCTCTTTAGCCACAGACCCGGCTCTGAAGGACCCCTCACTACTGAAGAAACTGCGGTCGAACCGAGAAGTTGCTCTAACTAGCCTGGAGGAGGTCATCAAGAAGTACGCTTTGAAACAGGACGACACGGAGGAGAAGGAGAGGAGCAAACGACTGCAGAAAGACAGGAAGGACAAAGAGGTAACAGAGGAACATCATCACAGTGATAGGTTTGTAGCTTAAACCTATTCGCTGGAACGTTGAAGACAATTTAATTACACAGAGAAGCAAGACACGAGTAGCCAAAGT
>NW_005187643.1:809139-810814 GCF_000239375.1 Pundamilia nyererei | reverse complement strand
AGGCCTTTTACCATGTGTTTGTGTTCTGAATCTTGTTTAATTTCCTTTGCTGCGTTTCAGGGCCACACGTCAGGAAAAAAAGTGGAAACTGAAGAGATGAATGGCGTGTCTGAGGAGGAAGAGGATGAAGATGATGAATCCTCAGATCCAGACATAGAGGAAGAGATCCAGGCCAGCACTCAGCAGGATGGACCAGGTTAGACCAAATAAATGTGGTTATATTGAAGCATCATATTGGCTGACAAGCATCAAATTAGATATAAATCTAATTTCATTGTTCACCAGCACGTAAAAGCTGCATGTATGGAACACAGGAGTTTGCATCTAGGTAACTGCCCTCTGTGGTCTGTACCAGGATCTAAATATTCTTATGTTGTGAAAACATAACTGAGTTTCTGAGATTTTAAGACACCGCTAGGACTGCTGCTAAGGTTAGCCACACTGTGCTGATAATGTGTAACGTATGATTTAATTATTGAACAGAATGATTAACAATTTAATGTGGCTCATTAACACACAGAGAATTCATACAGACAATGTTTAAACTCATCCGTCAGATTGGGCTCAATTAAAGACTGTTTTTCTTCCCTTTAGGCTGTTATTTAGTCTGGTTTTTTTCTCCCTTTTAAACAACGAATACATTCATACAGTCAAATAAGTGTTATCAGATTTCAAAAAATATGACCAGATGAAGGGGGCAGAGATAAGAGAAGAAAATATTTATGTGCCTTTTTTGCTTCTTTCTTTAGATGAAGAAGACAACGAGGAAGACGACATTAACGAGGTGGCACAAGCGAGCGAAGGCACCAACAAGGAGGATCAGAACGATGATCAGATTGCACACGTTTCTGCAGGCGAAGAAGGAAGCTTGAAAGATGAGGACGAGCAGGTTACGAGTCCTGCTTCTGATGAGACCAAGTCCCAGATCTCGCTGCTGTCTGATATCCCCTCCCCCGCAGAAAGCCCCAGCCAATCAGAGCCCATGCAGACTGATGACCAGAGGCCGTTATTGAATGGTGACCACAAGAGCTTACAGGAACCTGCAGATTCTTCCAGTCATGAGTCAGTCGTCCTCTCAAACTACAACCAAGGCGAAACGGGCCTCACGGCAGCAGCCAATGGGAAAGCATCTCCGTCATCGCCAGAAGACGGCTTGGAAAGGTGCGGCACGCAGACAAGCAATGGCACGTCTCCACCGCCCAGCCCCAGAACCACGAGGAGCCAGAAGAGGAAGTGGGAGGAAAGGAACTCGCAGAGTAGAAAGAACCTAATCATCCCCGACAGGTGAGGCTGTCGCTGAGAGGTCAGGAGTCCACGATGGAAATGTGTTTGTGAGATAATAATACAAACAAACAAATAATGACTTATTTCTCAAAGTCAATGTGAATATATTTGATGCTCTTTAGCTTTGTAACTTTTGTAACTGTTCAGAAGGCAGAAGCAGGTGTTATAATGTGTTTATAGTAATATTTAAAACTGTAGGAGAGCAGCATGGAGGCCTGCTGCTCTCAGGAGGAACAGTTTTACGCCTCCACCGTGAAAAGCTGACGAGGCTTTGTTTCTACTCTGCCGGGCGGCGTGAACACGATAGTTCAAGATCGACGCAACGGAGCATTTTCAATTTGAAACCATCAGTGCGTCTACTGGGACGCTGAGGCCTTTCACCTTTTGAACA
>NW_005187643.1:801905-808818 GCF_000239375.1 Pundamilia nyererei | reverse complement strand
GAAAATGTCCAGTTATCGAAAATCCTGCTCTCATTTAAATTGTAGTTTCAGCTCTTTGAACTTGAGTTCATGGTTTTATTTCTCTGGGTTCATTTATTCTCTGTATGTTTGTTGATCTTGGCTCTTTCATTCTCCTCAGTGATGCGGACATCCCTCTGGATATGGGCGTTGTGAGCTGCAACTCTCCAGAGACCACTCGAGCAAACACGCCAACGCAGGAAGTGGTCAGCAGCTCGCAGTCGACACCGCCACCGAAGAAAAACAAGGTGGGGCAAATAGAGTCATACCAGAGGAGCTGAGTTTCAGGATAGAAACGATGCAGTGAGGACGACACTTTGAATAAAACACCTCACGTGTCTGAATTTACAGTTATTTTGTCATTTTGACAAACTGTATCAACACAATGGACCTAAAATAACACACAAAAATAAAACCTCAAAGTGGTGAAAAGTGAAATAGGTTTTTGCTAAATATGTTTAAATGTTTAACAAATCATTTTTATAGCTTGAAGTCTAAATATACATACATGTAAAAAAAAATATATATATATATTTTTTTTTTTACAAATTTTGTAAACAGGTTTATCCAACTACTTACACTCAGAAGTGTGTATCTGTTCACACAAATTATTTGTGCCACTCTGAAAACTAGTTCCTGTTGCCCACAAGACAGAGGGGCAAACCACAGGCCTGACAACAGGATGTGTATCACTCCTCCTGTTGTCCACCTGGAGACGGTGTTTACATTGAAGGCTGCCTTTGGTGTTTTTTTGTCCAGCTGTAGCTGCGTCGTTGCTTTGACAGACACGCAGAAAACCCCCCACTTCACTCCAAACGAGCTTAATGCCACAAATCTCAAAAATTGCTGTTCTCGCAGCAATTTTCTCAAAACTTTCGTCTGTTACTAAGCAACCAAATGGTGTGTTGCCATATAATTTTGTGATAGGCTGACAAGGTGAATTTTTCCATGAATAGTAAAGGGCGTTGAAAAGCATGGTGTGAATTATCATAACTCTGGTGTTATTTGGCCTCTCAACACTAAAAACTGGAACGTAGTTGAAGTCTTCACTTTTAACACCAGTTAACAACTGAGGCTCAGCGAGGGTGCGTCTTGTTGCCACGTCACCTTAAATTGGTCATGTGATGTGGGCACACCGGTATCAACATGTTTTTAAAGATGTTTTTATTCTGCTGATACTCCGAGTGTTTCTCCAGAAGAGTAAATACTTTATGCTGCTGTCTGTGTGATTGCAGGTCAACGTGGCGACACAGTGTGACCCAGACGAGATCATCGTCCTGTCAGACTCAGATTAACCTTTAACCTCAGAACTTTGACTAGAGTCAGAGAGCCATTTACAGCAGAGGAAGGCTGAGGTTTGAAGCAAATAAAAGCCAACACGACTGTTTTTGTAAAGAACTGGAATGAAATGTTTGTGATTCAATGTGTATAAACGCCAGCTGAAGCAGCAGGTTCTGGGATGTCCCTGCTGTGCACTACAGAATAAAGTTTTCATTTGATCCGAGCAGGGAAACTCGAGCTGACGCTGACCTCGGCTGCTTCTTGCACTTTGGGTACGGAAACTAACCGCCACTCATTGTGTCGCTAAAAATGGTGAAATACATTCTGTTTTTTTACTGCTCTGAAGCTGAAAATACTTCACTGGGATTCTTTTTACTCGACCTGAACGCTGATTTGTGGTTGGTGTGTTTTTAGGTAACAATCAGTGCCTGATTAAAATTGAACTGAGCAGTCAGACGTGAGGCCCAGATGTTGAATTTCACTGGACATGGCTGCTCTGGCAAACTTCCAGTTTGTTTACATTTTTATATTTCAAATCTGTTCTTTCTTAACAGAGCAGGCGGTGAGGTGATGTTCTCTATTAAAGTCTTTCTATTGATGTTGTTTTATTTGCTGCTATTTATGATCTGAGCGAGCTGTGCCGTGGTTTCAGTTGCAGCAACGACAACAGGAAAACATTTACACTGTTTAGATGTTTCCTCTCTCAATTTCGATTCAAAATGAATTCAGTTAAAATGTTTAAAATAAAGTAATTTACCTACTGAGGCAGGTGCTGGTGAGGCTGCAGGAACAGCTACAGGAACGGAAACGCTGAAAGTTCTCTTCGCAAACCCCACAAAAAAAACAATCCCCCCAAAAAACAGCAACAAAGTCTTCCTGCTTAAACATGTTGTTGTGCTGCATCACTCACAGGAGACAAAAGCATTAATCTGAACTAACCAAATCACTTTTGAGTCATTTGTGGGACTTTTGTTGATTTAAAAACTAAAACACACCAGTGAGCCACAATTTTCAACCTTTTGAGGATTTTAAATTAATGCTACACTCACAGAATGTATTAATCCTCGTCTGAAAAGTAGTACTAAACAAATCCACTCCTCCTTTTGGAGTAGCGTATGCTGAAAACTACATGCCCAGCTGTTTTAAGAAATAACTGCATATTTATGAGCCTCATTTCCAGCCGTCTTTAATCATAACCAGCAGTAAAGCGCAGGAAGTTATGACGCGTACCGCTTGTCGAGGGGTCTGTTGACACTGAAATATAAATAACAGCAGTCTTCTCTTTAAAGCGGTCAAATTTCATCCCAAGACAGATGAACTCTACCTCTGCTCACAAGTGTGCGTAAAAGATGGATGTAGTCGACATCATCCATTTGTTCCTTAAGTCCTGATATGTCGAGCTGAATGTTTTGGCGAGGTCACGCTGAACCCCTTTAGGTAGTGACCTGTCAATCATGAAGTAGGCCTGATTTTCACCGGGTGCATTTGTTTGTCCTCGTTTTTCTAACGAGGATCATAATTTACTAAATAAACGTCAAATTCAAGAAGACCCAAAAGCAGCGACTGAGGCCATAAACCATAAAGTCTTAACAGCTCATAGGTCGATGCAGATTTCTATAGACTGACATCTTTGCAAGTAATCGCTCCCTGCTGGCCGTTAGAAAGATTACAAGGTGCTTCCACGCTGGCTTTACTGTTATTATACAGTAATAACAGTCTGAGCGCCTCTGCGTGATAACCACGTTCTTTCTTCCTGCTGCTAAAGCTCACCTCAGCCAAAACTAAACATGAACACAAAGATCACTGCAGGTCTGGTGACTCTGCGTTTGGGTCCCTTTAGAGATCCTGAACACCTTTAATTATAAATACATTCTGTACTTTATTCAAGGTTTGTTTTGTCTTTTGTGTTTTTGTTCTCGTGTCGGTGCACTGGGCATTGCGGAAAATTGAGAAATACTTTTTAAAAACTTTTGTTGAGTTGTTTTTTTGTTTGCTTTATGCAGGCTTGGAGTTCAATTGTTTTTCTTTCTTTTCTTTTTTTTCTTTTTTTTGTAGTAGCAGATCGCCTCACAGGTGAAACGATGATATTTTGGGGTAAAAGCTCTTTTCAGAGTTAATAAAATGCCTGGAATGTTAACTTTGCTGCGATCTATTAGACCTCATTTATGCAGAGGAACGTTTCGTCATTCACTGTGAATTTGTTCCTTTTTTTTTTTCATTTTTGATATTAAAATAAATACTTTTGTCATAAAAGACTCTGCTTCTGATTTTTACTTGTAGAATTAAAATATTTTAATGTCAGTTTTTCAAAAGCTGCAGATTGGTTTTTATGTCTTTCTTTCAGGTACTTTATCAGCTGGTTTATGTCATGGCGTTAGCTCAAACCCACAGATGTTGCTTCATGTTGTTTGCCCCTTGAATAATTTACAAAAATCTGAATGTTTCATTTAGTCTTTAACAGCTTCACTTAATTATGAACGCAGTGCAAATAATTGTTCTGTATAATGTTTCAGAGGAGTGGTGTAATATTCAATGTAAGAAACAAATTATTAAATTATCATTAAATTATTAACGTAAAGCAGCAGAAAAAACATGAAAAGAAAGATCGAGAGACAAACGTCTCCTCCTGGACAGGTGAGCTGCTTCCTTTCCCCATGATGCCTATTGTTACACCCTGCTTAAAAGCAAGGTTGTATCTGGGGTGGGGTGTGACACAAAGTGAAAAGAAAACTATTAACTGCCACACAGTTAACGTGGCACTTAAAAGTATTTCACAACCAAACGACCCAATGAGGCCCAAAATCCACTGTGGTTCACAATTATCTCTGTAAAGGCACACCTTTTTTGCCCGAACCACTGTAGCACATCCCAGAGAAAAGCAAAGGGAAAGGGGGCGTGGCATTTTGAGGCGGCAGTCTTGATGCAGTGCTGACGAGTTGCACCACATCTCAGCTGCAGCTTGTGAGACAGACCTGGAACACAGAAGGAGGAGAAAGAGCTCTCTCACATGGGGAGACCCCCGGTCAGCGACCGTAACACCTATCAACAAACTATCATTGCTGTATGTGGCTAATAGCTTAGCATTCTGCTAACTATGATCACTAGAGTCTCGAGCTTCACTTGTACAGAGACGCAAATAATAAAGTTTTTCCTCAGCTGGTTTCTCACCATGTGGGGAAAATCGATTTAAAACATGAACATGTTGGTGGTGCGCAGAGAACTTCTGTTTCAGGAGTTTTGTCCTCACCATCATTGTGAGGAAAAATTATATCAAAAAATTATATCTCAGGATGTGAAAAAAAAATACAATTTAGCCTACACCCTGTTTAGCTCCTGGTTGATTCGGAGCTTCATCAGTCTGCGGAGCAGCTGATGTTCTTTCCTGTGATAAATGACTTTCTCACGTGAGTCGTCATGTGCTTTTTCACATGTGTGACGTTATAAAATCTTTTCCCACACAGCGAGGAGCTGAAGGCTTTCTCTTCAGCGTGACTCTTCAGATGCTGTTTGAGACTCCGGCTGTGAGTAAATCTTCTCCCACACTCGGAGCAGCTAAAAGCTTTTTGTCCCGTGTGGATCAACATGTGAGAATTGAGGTCGGCGTTGCGGCCGAATGTTTTGCTGCACCTGGAGCAGCTGTAGGGTTTTTCTCCCGTGTGGATGCACAGGTGTTGTTTCAGATTCCCGCTGTGTGTGAATGTTTTACTGCAGAACTTGCAGCTGAATGGTTTCTCCCCCGTGTGAGTCCTCCGGTGGTTTATTAGCGTTGTCTTGTCTTTAAAGCTTTGTCCACACTCAGAGCAGCTGAACGGTTTCTTTTCCGTGTGAATCCCCATGTGTCTCTGCAGGTTTCCACTGTCCACAAATCTTTTTCCACACTGAGAGCAGCTGACAGGTTTCTCTCCTGTGTGGGTTCTCAGGTGTCTGCTCAGATTTCTGCTGTGACCAAAGTTTCTCCCACAGACAGAGCAGCTGAATGGTTTCTCATCAGCATCACCTGATGCCCGAGGCGCTGCAGGTTCACGGCTCTGCTCACACTCATCAGAATCACTGACGTCTGTGTCTGAAGAGCCTGAAGTTTTCCTGTCAGGCTGTAGATCTGGATCAGGCTCTGGTCTTCCCACAGAGTCACTGACCTCCTCAGTCCGTCTGTGATAAAGCTGTGAGGATTCAGGTTTCTCTTCACCCTCCTCACTCTTCACAGGGGCAGGGCTGGAAGTGAGCTGGGCGATGACAACCTCCTCCTGTTCGTCTTTAATGTCTGGGTCCTCCCGGTCCACACTGGAGCTCCACTCCTGCTCCTCTTTTTCACCAATGACCACTTTTTGGACACCCAGAGGTAAACCTGAAACACAAACATTAATATTGAGTTCATTTTGTCCTGAAACCAGAAAATTTTCACAAAGTGACAGTTACTTTTTGTGGATAATGAACATATTTTTACATGACCATGACAATTAATATGACTTTTAGGGGTATATATATATATATCTCGTATTTATTCAGGACTTGTTTTCAGTTGATCAGCTTTTCTCCTGTCTCCTCACCTGCTCTGTGCGCTGGTGGGAGGAGCTAAGTGGAGGTGACATACCATCAGAGAGAAGCTAGCGTCATGCTAGTGTTAGCTTATCATCAGCAGCGAATCTGTTTCCAGCAGCAGCAATAAAACTCACCTTCTTTTCTCGGTTCCAGTTCCATCTTTAAATCAACTTCCGGTGGTTCACAGTGTCGGGCCACCTATATGTGTACTTTTAAGGGAAACACGACACAGTAGGAGTAGGTATTGATTTATAAATACTACTGTGTTTATAAACTAAGCTGTAGTGTTTGCACAAACCAAACACTAAATAAGAACTCATCACTGTGCAATAGACATTTAGCGGAACCTAGCTAGTTCTATCTAACTGTCTGTATGTCTCTAACTAACTTGGCAGCCTGTTCTCTTTGTCTTGATAATACTTTCTTTAACGATTGAAGACATTTTGGGGTCAACGTAAAAGAAAGGCAGATGTGAAATGTAAAATTTAGGTCAGAGGTTAAATGTGACAAGGTTTCTATTTATTGACAACAAACACTTCCAAGAGTCATAGTTTCTGAGTTATAAGGCTTTTTGTCAGTTGTTTGTCAGTCCTTTAAGAGTCTCTAAAAAAGCCGATGTTTCAAGACTTCCCCTGTGTCTTTAGACATGTTTTAGGTTTCATGTCTTTCAATATCAAAACCAATCCTACAATGTCAGTAGGTAATGAATCAGTCAAACATTGTGTCTTTTACAACAGGATAGCAGTGTGTTCACCCTGCAGTGTTTAGTCATAAAGTACATTTTTGTTATGTCCTGTCCAGCTTTTGAAGGACATATTTTGCTCATCATTAGGAAAGATTAATTTATATTTTCTGAGCTATTAACTGGAATTACAGGTTCTAGAACAAAGTTGTAGTTTATTTTGTGAATACAGCAAAGCAAAAATGTGCTCAGTGTCACTCTTCAAAACACCAGGAGGAAATATTTAACAAATTAACCAAGTCAAAAAAAGCAAGCTCTGTGCAGTTTGGAAAGGCCCAGAGCCAAAACATTTGTCACTAACTGGGAGAATCATCACACAGATGCTACAGGCAG
>NW_005187643.1:800297-801124 GCF_000239375.1 Pundamilia nyererei | reverse complement strand
AATTCTAGAAATGAGTGACGATACCCAGCCCTAGTTATTACTCAGTTATTTGATTACAGGTGCTTCATACGGTCTTGTTAATGTTTTATTTGTTTACATGTTTAGATGTGTGTACGAAGCTGTTTGCATGACCTTTGGCCTCTGAGAAAAACATCTTTACAAAAACCGAGTCGCCGTTTGTATTCTTTTTTATTTTTTAATTTAATGCATGTTGATCATTTATTTATTTATTTATTTTTGCAAAAAAAACTCGTCGTATTTAGTCAAGGGTTTGGTTTTTGGCGATCAGCTTTTCTCCTGTCTCCTCACCTGCTCTGCGCGCTGGTGGGAGGAGCTAAGTGGAGGTGACATACCATCAGAGAGGACCTAGCGCGATGCTAGCGTTAGCTTATCAGCATCGGTGAGTCTGTCTCCAGTAACGGGGAGTAAACTCACCTTCGTTTCTCGGCTCCAGTTCCGTCTTTAAGTCAACGTCCGGTGGTTGACAGTGTCGGTCCAGCTCAGCTCTGTCCACAGAACCGGACTTTGGAGGACTTTCTGGATCCATCTGCTAACCGAGCGCATAATCAAGTCCACTAAAATGAGCGCTGCCACTTCCGGGAAACATTTCAAAATGAAATGATAACAAGCAGACAGATTTACTTCCGATATGCTCCATCAAAATAAATTTTTTTATTTTGGAGTCAATCCCTTGGGTAAATTACTTTTACCTAAATGCAAAAGTCATATTTGCTCCACTCTAGTATCTACAGTCCTGTCCTATTACACTGCAGTGCTCCACTACCTGGTTTAGTCACTCAGGTAGGTAAATCAGAATCCCTAAATGT
>NW_005187643.1:787687-789227 GCF_000239375.1 Pundamilia nyererei | reverse complement strand
ATGTAAATGCTGTAATTTGATTATTTTAATAAACCATGTAACTTGGATGGATTAGATGCCGGCGTGACCACAGTGCACACGTCTGCTGTAGCTCACAGTGGTCCAAGGAATCGCTCGGGGAGTTGGTGCGTTCGCTCAGACACATGAAAAATTAGAGGGAACATTGCCGTACATACAATCAAAATTCACAATGTTTTATGTAACTAAAGCGTTTAATTATGTGGGCTATAGAAAATAATTAAGTTATAGACTATATTTATATGAAAAACGTGTATACTTACTACATTTGAATCATTTTAACCATATGTAACCACCTGCACACACTGAAAAAAAGGCCATGTTGGATTTACTTGATTCAATAGTGGACATTTGTTGCACACAAATGTGTTGCTTTGGCAGAAACTTAAACAATTGAGTTAAATCAACACAACTTTTTCATATTCAATAAACCTGTGCATTTTGTGTTCATAAAACGTGATTAAAACATGTTTAAATTAAGTAAGTTGAGCTCTTGGAATATTATAATCCTTCACAATTTTGTCATTTTATTTCAACACTGTTTAATAACTTTTACCCCAATACTACTTGGTCACTTAAATACTACATGTTGTCTTCATATTACATAATGTTCAACAAAGTCTAGAGTCTGGTTACCATAAACATTGAATGGATCTACAACAACTACCGTCCTCCTATCTTTATCCTGGTTGCAGGGGGGCTGGTAAATAACCCTGAAGTGATAGGTTACAAGGCAGGGTACAGCCTGGACAACTCACAAGTCTATCACAAACAACCATTTGCGCTTATATTGACAGGTAATTTAGAATCATCAATAAACCTAACTCTAACAACTGCATGACTTTTAACTGTGGGAAGAAACCAGAATAGCCAGAGAGCAACCAGTGCAAACTGGCAAGATTGTGGATTTGAACCCAGGATCTCCTTACTGTGAAGCAACAGCACTAACTACCATGCCACCTATCCAGACTTAATGAAAGTAGGAAAGTTATGATTTCAAGGCTTGATGCAGAATTTTTCTGTACGTTTTTGTCCTTGACAGGTTAAACCAAAATAAATAGCAACAGCATACACGTGGTGTGTGTAGTCATCTGCCTCTTATAACTCCAGTGATTTTCCTGCAGTTTGACATCTCGTGCGATCTTGTGAATTTCATGAGTTCAGGAACTAACCACTCTTCCTAGATTGTATCAGGTCATCTCAACAAGAACAAATTAAGTTGTTGAATTTCGTACAGATCCTTCATGATTTAATTACGTTCATAGAAACATGCAATGATTGTGTTTAAATTACAAGTTAGACTGTTTTAATGTAACAACCACCCAATTTACTTTTTCGGTATACCAAAAAAAAGTTGAGGCAGCACTCAATTTGACTGAGATGGATGCCTTCCTCAAACCACAATCCAAAGCGTGCGAGACTAAAATCCCTTGCAGTGTCGCAGTAAGTTATTGACTTACTTCGCTCGAACATGATATAAACAATTTAATCTAGCCTCTCTGCATATCATGTAGTTTCTACA
>NW_005187643.1:784350-786598 GCF_000239375.1 Pundamilia nyererei | reverse complement strand
TTTTTTTTTTTTAAATTAATGAATTCATTCATTTTTTGCGTTTTCTCTGTGTTTCTGCCAGGACCACAGGCAGGGCCACTCGCAGGTTGCTTCTGGGCCGCCATTTGAATAGGCTTGCTCTACAGTCTCTGAAACTAAACATTTTTGTTATTTGTTTTCATATGAATTCTGTTTGATAAGCTCGGCAGAGCTGAGCTATGTAATAAGGTGGTAACATATGGTTACAAGCAGCGTTATTATAGTTAAAACTAAACTAAAAACTAAAACCAAATGTGGAAAAAAACTAGTTAAATAAAATAAAAATAAAAATAAAGAACTTCACTTAAAAAAATATCACTGAAATGATTTTGTGAATTTGGAAAACTAACTAAGATAAAAATCAAAATATGGAGCATTTTAATCATGTCCCTACATCCTCCATACAATAATAACTAAAAACATTAGATCACCATGTTGCATGTAATGATGTGTCTCTGTAACTATTGTTGATCTGATAATGAATTTATCCTCTCTCAGTTCTTATTTCCTGCTGCTCTTTGTCTTTTCACTCTGCTTTCTGTAAATATATAAAGTTCTACATAAATAAAGCTGATATAAGAGAGCAGTGATGTGGAGAGGACTACAGCTCCATTACTATCCAGTCTAGCTTTGTTTCTGAGGAAATGTTCAGTACCTCACCTTTCTGAACTGAATGATATAATTCTATAATTATTATAATGATATATTTATATCTAAACTTTGTATCACTTAATTCTTGTTATATTGTTCTTTATGTAAAGGGGATTCCCCATAATAATGCCATCAATAACAACAGTATACATGTAATAACATACATCTGGTATGTTAGCCATCTTTATGAGCTGTCATTAAGCCCTCTATACACAATTTTAATGTGTATATTTGTGTGTGTCTGTGTTTATTCTTTCTTGTGACAGGTACAACATTGAAGAAATGTATGCAGTGGCCACAAGTGTTCCGAAGGATGAAGACCAAGTTTCTTATGACTTCACAAAGGTGACGCCAAACCAACAGACAGAATTGAATGACGGCATCCTCAGGTCTCCGAGACTTGTGGTAGCCACAAAGAAAAAAGTCTACAATAAAAATGGGGACTGTCTATATACTGAACATGCAGAGTGGCGTGTTCTTCAGAATCTTAATCTTGAAGGTCAGGATGGTGATTTGTTGGTCTTCTTCTCTCATGCCAGTCCATGTGCCGAAAAGTGTGCAGATCCAGATGGAAAATACAGGATCACTGATCAGCTCCTACGTCTCTTTAATGGACGTGAGTGGGGTGCAAAGGCGTTTGTATTTAACGTTTTATTCAGGCCACCTAGGCAGGACATTAATCCAGACAGGATAAATTTTGCCCTGACAAATATTGGAATAGCCATTGATCACGAAAACTTATTTCGCTGTAACGAAACTAATAATGGCGATTTCCATTGCATCAAATGCTTTAATGGTAGTCAGATAAACCCAAATGCCTACAAAAGGAGCTGGAACAGGAAGCTCCAGGCGGTGCACCGTTGGTCAGATGAACAGTCAAAGTCTACCCAAATCATCAACCACATGGTCCTGGATACGATACACCCCCTCCAGTTTGCATACCGCCCCAATCGATCAGTTGATGACGCAACAGCATTTGCCCTGCACCACAGGGCATTAGCATTAGCCCTGCACCACACTCTGCAACATCTGAAGAGTAGCAGCACGTATGTCAGGATGCTCTTCCTGGACTACAGCTCTGCTTTCAACACCATCCGCCCGGGCAAGCTGATCGAGAAACTGAGTGACGTCAACATCCCAACTCTCACTTGCAACTGGATCCTGGACTTTTTGACAGAGAGACCACAGGTGGTGAGAATTGGAGGACGCGTGTCTGCTGAGCTCACCATCAGCACTGGATCTCCACAGGGCTGCTGCCTCAGCCCTAAACTCTTCACCCTGTACACCCATGACTGTGTCTCCACCCAGGAAAACGCCATCATCATCAAATACGCTAACAACACCACCATCCTGGGGCTCATCAACAGGGGGTACGAGTCTGGGTACAGAACTCTACACTGTTCCAAAAAATATTAATGTCAAACTATCTTACTGTATATTTTACAGTTTTGTACTGTCTTTCTAGGATATCATTAAATTTACATAAGTAGACTGTGATCTTACATGTCAAAGGTAAAATAACGTAACAGCTCTGTAAATATAGTAAAACACAATTTACTTGTTTTTTAAATATATATAT
>NW_005187643.1:768056-783768 GCF_000239375.1 Pundamilia nyererei | reverse complement strand
ATTTTTTTGAGCTTGCAATTTATTGAAAACAACTCTTAAACTGAAACAGGATGTTAAACAGCTGTTACGTCCCGGTCTAGGGGTACAGGAGGACAACATAGGGGTTAAAAGGAAAGTGGCCGGACCTTTGATCCCCAAAGCCATATCCAGAAGGCAATTTACAGGTTAAGGTGCTACCAAAAACTGAAAGCTTTAACTCCGGGGTGACCAAAGGCCAAAATAACAAACAAAGCTATTTCAAAAAGGGAGGTGCTACCTAAACCCTGTGTGAAACAAAAGCCAAACAAAAGACAAGCGCTACCCCTAGCTCCCTAATTAAATAAACAAGAGAAAAAAGTACAGAAAATAATAAGGCAGTTCACCCCTTCTGCTTCAGTGCCTATTTATAAGTGAAAGTATCTCCACACTATATTCAAAGATTAATGAGTCTCTAAAGACACACGGAAAACTTCATCACAGTTGGTTTGGAGGCCAAGGACGGGTCTGCTGCTGCTGCCAGTTGCTGCCAGGTAATAACTGCTGGAGAGCGTTTTTAAAACAGCCACTTGATGATGGGAACCAATCAGCAGCTGCCAGCTCTCCAATCAGGAAGGACCTGCAGAGACTCTTAAAGGCACAGAACACACTCAGAACAAAATGCAGCCACTGTGATCCAAAACATGACCAGGGTCATAACACAGCTGATCAACCGTTTAGGACCACATGCCTTTAAAAGGCCAAATCTGTGCAAATATGTGTATTCATTGTCATTTTCTGACAGGTAATCACACTGTCATGATGCTCTGATGGCAAAGGCAAAAACCTTTCACTTTTTGAACGTGGTCGGGTTATTGAACTGCATAAGCAAGGTCTCTAGCTGCTGAGGTGGGATGCAGTAAGACAATTCATTTGGAATTTCTTTCACTATGGGCCCATGTCCTCATTTTAAGTTGGACACCATTTTAGTAGGTAAAAGTGAATGCTTTGACATGAATTGAGCTGCAGTTTGGGGAAGGCCTCGAAGGGGTCTGGCGATGGTTCCCGGGCCTGGCAGATCCCCATGTACTAAGTAGGAGTGAAGAAGTTGAAGAATGGAGAACAAGGAGGGAGGGAGGGTGGGGCATGTAAACGAGAATGATCAGATTGCAGAACTAGGGGTACCTATATAGATGGCAGCCAGACGGAGCGTGTTTGGAGGCGTGGTCCTGCTCTTGAAATTCAGATACATAATTTCCAATAAATGATCCTGAGGGTTATGGAACAAAAAAGTCAAGTGTAAGACCCAGCACTGAGCCGGAGGATCCAATTGGCTGTCTGTCAAGACACTGGACAATCCTTGACCCAAATTAAGGCCGTCACTGGTGCAGACTGCAGCCCCATAACCATCATCTGACACTGAAGGGCTTCAAAAACAAAAAATGTCTTCAAAGGCCTCGTCTCCTTGAATGCCACAGAACGGACCATTTGGACGATCGTGGCTCAAGAGTTGGGAGTTCGCCTTGTAATCGGAAGGTTGCCGGTTCAAGCCCCGGCTTGGACAGTCTCGGTCGTTGTGTCCTTGGGCAAGACACTTCACCCGTTGCCTACTGGTGGTGGTCAGAGGGCCCGGTGGCGCCAGTGTCCGGCAGCCTCGCCTCTGTCAGTGCGCCCCAGGGTGGCTGTGGCTACAATGTAGCTTGCTATCACCAGTGTATGAATGTGTGGATGACTGGATATGTAAAGCGCTTTGGGGTCCTTAGGGACTAGTAAAGCGCTATATAAATACAGGCCATTTACCATTTGGAAGAGAGCACCAAACATGGGACATTGAAAGGTGGAAGAAAGTTTTGTTCTCTGATGAGAAAAAATGTAACCTTGATGGTCCTGATGATTTCCAATGTTACGGCATGACAAGCAGTTCCCAACTGAGATGTTTTCTATGCGCCAGAGTGGAACATAATAGTCTGTGGTGCTTTTTCTTTCATGGGAACAATTGAGCTTCAGTAGGTGCACGGTCGTTTAACGGCCGCTGGCTATGTCCAGATGTTGCAGAGAGCATCTCTCATGACTGAGGGCCTTCATCTGTGTGGTTTTTCAACAGGACAACACTACAGTACACAATCCCCGCAGGACAAGGGACTTCTTCCAGGAGAATAACATCAGTCTTTTGGACCATCCTGCGTGTTCCCCTGATCTAAATCCAATTGAGAACCTTTGAGGATGATAGCAAGGGATGTTTACAAAAATGGACAACAGTTGGACACTTTGAGAGACTTGGAGAAATGTTCGCACTCACTTCGTGGAAACACTTGGATCAAGCGGTGCCGCAACAATTTTTTGAATTGATCAACAATAATGGTGGAGCTATTCATTGCTGAGTTTTTTACTTTTTTTTTTTTTTTTGAGGTATGGTTTTAAATTTTTGATCATCTGTAAAACAGTCTGTTTAAGTTTAAGCAAGGTTTGCATGCTCAAAAAATGTTTTGTCTCACTCCCATCTCTCCTAGTTGCATGTTGAAGCTCGACTTGGAATCTTGTTAAGATCTAACCATGCAAAATATGACTTTTTACAATTTTTTCAAGTGGTCTTAAACTTTTGAGGTCTGAATTGACATAAATAAAACATGCATGATTTCATGTTATAGGGTGATGAATTTGTTGGGATTTCTCTAAATAACTCTTTTTCGAATTCGTGTTTCAGGTGTATTATGAGGTGTTTGTGTGGCAGAGGGAGAAAAGGTGTGAATCTCTGATTCACCGACAAGAGTTTTTACCTGAAGCATGTCCTGTCTCCTTATCAGCATCAGCAGCAGGAGGCGGCAGTTCCTTCTCCACCTCCTTTTTTCTCATGACTCATGTCTTCCTCTTTTGTCTTCTTAGAAACACTTTTATGCCCTTTGTTGGAGTGCTTTAACCACCACCATGATGTTAAGTTATAGATGGATGCTGCGCTGTGATTGGCGTTTGAGATTAAGATATATTGATCAGACACAGAAAGAGGTGTTTCAGATGTGACTTTGCCTGTAAGAAACAGATATCCGAAAAATCCTGTCCTGAAAATAAAACATTTAGTTTACGAATGATTGAAAAAAAGTTTAACAACAGACCAACGACTCACATGACTGCAGGTAAGAAACACTTAAGAAAGATCAATTTGGTTTGGTATAAAACAGTGATTTTACATGGTTTTACTCTGGTTTAAGGACGTTTGACAACAGTGTAGAAAAACCGTCTCTCGACTAAAACTGAATCAGACAATTTGGGGACACCAAAACAGCAAAGGTGAGTAGTGACCACATTTGAGTTTTATTCAAAAAGTCTTACATTTAATTTAAGTAACTTATCTTAAGTCTGACATTTGTAGTCTCTCACATCATCCAGATGTGGACACCTCTTAATGCAAATCAGGGTCAGCTGATGTTGAATCACTCAGTGGAGGATGTTTTGGTAACAGCCAGTTAAATATACATCTGCTCCACAGCGGAATCAGCTGTTGGCTGAGTGAGGAGTTTGTGGATGTCCTGGGGAAGAGGATGATATTTTTACATTAAAGCCATATTTACACTTAAAAGGATTTCCCCAAGAAGACACTTTCCTTCTCTTACTTTTAACCAAATCTCAGCATTGATTAGTAGGATCTCTACACATTTTTTAAATTATGTTTTTACAGTGTGGATGATAAATACACCACTGATGGTATAGTAGGCAATGAGTGAGGAGAAGCTGATGTGAGAAACAGCCTGTGTAGATGTCAGTAACTCTGCTCTGTTATGAAACTCTGAGTGCAGATGGCTGGTTTCTGGTGGATCACTGTGACGATGGTCTTCTGTCTGTCTGCTGGAAGTTTGGCTGAAATAGACCAAAACCGGCTCGCGACACTCATATATCATCTAACAAGAACAGTCAGAGACAAGTAAGTCAGCATCCTTTATGGTCTCTGAAATGAAATATTTGTTATTTTTATTATAGTGAAAACTGAACTAAAAACTAGGTGTGGAAAAAATAGTTACATTAAACAAGAATGAAGAACTAGACTTTTTTTTTAAATAAATAAAAATAACGGACATGATTTTTTGAATTTGGAAAACTAACTAAAATAAAATCAAAATATAGAAAAAGCATCTGTAATGATTTCCCTACATCTGCTATACAATAATAACTAAAAACAATGCTCCTACAGATTTCTTTTTACAGTTTATCACCATGTTGCATGAAATGAAGGGTCTTTGTAACTATTGTTGGTCTGATAATTTACTTATCCTCTCAGTTCTTATTTCCTGCTGCTCGTTGTCTTGTATATAAAGTTCTACATAAATAAAGCTGAGATAAGAGAGCAGAGATGTAGAGAGCACTACACCTCCATCCAGTCTGGCTTTGTTTCTGGGGACGTTTAGCACCCCGCCTTTCAGGGCTGAAAATAATGACATTATCATTATAATGATATATTTATATCTTAACTTTGTATTACTTAATTCTTGTTTTATTGTTCTTTATGTGAAGGGAATTTCCCATAATATTGCTGTCAACAACAACAGTTTACATGTATTAACACACATCTGACATTTATGTTAACCATCTTTACCAGCTGCTACAAAGCTCTCTATAAACAATTTTAATGTTTGTGTGTGTGTGTGTGTTTCTTTTTTGTGACAGGTACAATATATATTCAATGTATGCCGTGGCCTTAAGCATTCCGAACTATGCAACCCAAGTCAATTATGACCTACGAACGGTGACAACAAACCTACAGACACAAGTCAATGACGGCATCCTCAGCACTCCTAGACTTGTGGTAGCTCCAATAAAAGATGTAACCGATAACAACGGGAATTTTCTATATACTGAACATGCAGAGTGGCGTGTTCTGCAGAATCTTAGTCTTGTAGGTAACCATGATGATTTGTTGGTCTTCTTCTCTTACGCCAATCCATGTTTATCAAGCTGTGCAAATCCAAATGGAAACTACAAGATCACTGGTGAGCTCAGCCGTCTCTTTAATAGAACTGTGTGGGGTGAAAAGGCGTTTGTGTTTAGCGCTTTATTCAGGCCACGTGAGGGGAACATTAATTCAGACACGATAAGTGCAGCCCTGACAAATATTGGGAACTCCATTGGTCACAAAAACATATTTCGCTGTTACAGGCCTGATAATGGTCATTTCCATTGCATCAAATGCTTCAGTAGTGATCAGATTGACCCAAACTGTATCTCATAATGCACCAACTCATTGATGTAACAAGGAACGTTTAAAAAAAACAAGTGAATAAACAAATGTTTTAGAAGCTGAAGTTTCTACTCGCGCTCTACTTGTTCACTTTCTTTCTCTAACATGGACTTTACTGTCTGAGTGATGACTCAGCCATTTAAGGTCCAGCTAGGTTTATATTTGTCTTTGCTAACTGATACAAACGTAAATTGCTATTTTTATTCTCATTTTTAAAGTAAGGCAGCTCAGTTTAGACGGAATTGCCTCAAAATGATGGTCATCATGCTGAAACGGGTTTAACTGTAACAAATTAATATCGAATGGCTCATTTTACTGATCAAACATGACAAAAATGAAGTATCCAATCTGTGATTATCATGTAAGGCACCTGCACTGTAACGTGGTGTTTGCTGAAGTCAAGAGAAAAGGAGCCAACGGTATCAGTCAAAGTCTGCATTTGGAGCAAATTTGTTTTTCTGCTTTGTTTTTTCCCCACCAATTACAATTAATATTATTTTCTAATAACAACTTAAACATTTTATTTAATAAGTATTCATTAGTTGTAGTCTATAACCGTGGGTAATTGGAAGACTTTTTGGAAATGTGGGATTTTGATATTTGTGTTGGTAACACTTTATGATAAACACAGAGGTTATTTATTCTTAAACTACTAACAGTGAAAAGATTAAAATAATAATAATAACTTGAATATCTGCTGTGTGAAATAGAGGTTATTGTGAGGGTGAAATAGAAATTTTTGTTTTAAATATTGAATGTAAAGTGGGCTGATGAGGTGGCAGAGCCATAAATCCCAGTGTAGCACCACCATTGTGCTGTTTCACTCACTGTTTATGTTTATTTGACTCCCCAAGGATTAGAACAAACAACCACAAACTAATTACATACGTAGGAATCAACTATTATCCAATAAAATTTGTTGTTTTGTTAGTCGTAATCATCCATCATTTAACGTTTATTAAGAACATTATTATGAAGTGTTACTTTTGATGTGTTTGTTGGTGCTTTTATTTTGAATGTGTTTGCAGCTGTACTTTGAGTGACACCTGGAATTGAACCTGTAATCTCACTGTTAGGTGAAGAGAAGGCTGATAGAAAACTGCAGTCTGTATTTACTGTAATACATCATTTTAATGGAGAATAGAAGTTTTCACAGCACTTGTGTGTTTGTATACAGTACTGTGCTTCTTTAAATCTCTAATTAAAGCTTCGCTAAGCAAACATTCATGTGTCTGCATGTCGAGTCATTTCAAACCAGCTTCATGATTTCACTGAGCCTGTTTATCTGCAGGTGTAGCTGCTCTTACAGTGAATGTTTCTCATCACTTTCTGTTATATTTTTGACAACCACTCGTGTAGACCGAGTGTTCTTAAGAGTCCAGTACACAACAACGATAGTAAAACCAGCATTGCTCCGTTGTCCTCCACTTATCATTTATTTTCTCAATTAAAAACCTCCACCATGAAATTTAAGACATCCAGCAAAACATGCTTCAGATTATTATATTATATGCTTATAATGCTTATCAGATTATTTTGCTAACTGATTATTATTGTGGTTTCTTTTGTTTTACCTCATTGAATTTCTTTAAATATATAACTAGGTGACAAATGAGAGGACAAAGACAAACCTCTGACTCCTTCAGTGAGGCGATAGGATGGCTCTGCTTTATTGTTGAAACAGGCTCAGCTTGTGTTACAGGTGCCAGGTTGCAGCACTGATGGAGTCATGAAAACAGGAAATGATTAGACATGTTGTGGTGTGCTGTTGTTGAAGACTGCATCATTATAAAGGAGGAGCGTGGAGCGTGTGCCTCTGACTGCTACTGTCAGGCCAAAGCTTTAGTGAAATAAAGAGTCTGGATTACTTTGGATTCTTCAGATGATTAAACTGCTCGCTGATAAATTTCTGCATTCTTCTGAGCAGCTCACAGCACCTACATGCCTGCATATGTATAAAACACTGTAATTGGTTACAATTTATTCTGCCACAGAATTATTTGCTGAAAAGCCTCTTGGTTTGTAGCTGAGCCACCCGGGGAAGAGGAAGTCAGACCAGTGGTTTAAGTCTGAAGTCGTCCATTTGGCAAATGTCTTGTTTTATCTTATCAGCACACAGCAGAGAGTTCACAAGAAATACAGAGGAAGAAAAACCACTGTGGAAATTCTACTTTGTGCACTTCCTCTTTGTGCATGACACAAGTTTTATATGATCTGCCTGTAGTGGAATAATAGTAATAATCATTATTGCTACAAGTACGTACAAATGACACAGCATGAAAACAGATCAAATGTAGAGTCACTGTGGTAACAACGCAAGAAAAAAAACGTGAAACCCTGAAACCCTGAAGTACAGCTGCCTTTAAGAGCAGACATTTCTACACTTGCTCCTTGTTCTTAGACATTTTTAGGTTTCATATCTTGAAACATCAAAATCCGTCCTTGAATATCGACAGATATTGAAATTTGTATAAACAACCACAATCTATTTTCCCTCTTCCTTTTGTTGCAATAAAACAAACCCAAACAGCAATAATAATAATAATAATAATAATATCTCCTGCTCACGTGTAAACTCAGGCATGACTTCACTTATAATCTCCAATAAACATAATAAAGTTGGTGGCTTTAAAGAAACCAAAGAAAGGATTCTTAAATGTATGAGAGGAGATTTCCAGACAAAAATACAAAATAAAAACAGACTGATGAAGATGTTGTGACCAAGGTGCTTTGAGAGCCACAAAAATGTCATTAAATGAACAATAAAAAAAACAACTTATTGATACACATAATAACACACCTCCCGTCATGGAAAACCTTTTTCTTTTCCTTAATTGCACTTATTTTGTGTTTAACGGTGTAATTTTCTTTTTTACCTTCACTCTAGCACAGAGTTAACCGCTGTGACTGAACTGCTGCTCCATGTGGAGGATCTGCAGTTTGTTCCAAGATGCTTGGATCAGAGAATTAAACAATTATAACCAGTGTTACCTGAAAACCATCCAAAATAAACTAAACAATCAACAGAACGTGAATAAAAAGATGCAGAAGATCTGGGTCTAAAACATCTGCACACTCATCCTGCAGGCTTTCTGGGCTGCACTTTGGTGCAATACCAATTCTTACCACAGGATGGCGCACTGACTCAACATTAACTATTTGGGCAGGTAAGCCATAAAGACCACCTTATGTTTTTTATAACAGTGGCCTGAAAAAAGGTAAAATCCTCTTGAGTAAATGTGAGTGACGTTGAAGAACTGCTCACCTGTAGTTTAATACACCTGTCTGTGTTTTCAGCGGCAATAAAACGGTCCCTAAATGCATCACACAGTACAGATCCTGTAAAGCAGGGGTGGGGTAATGCCAGGCCTCAAGCGCCAGTGTCCCTGCAGGTTTTAGATCTCACCCTGGGTCAACACACCTGAATCAAATGATTAGTTCATTACCAGGCCTCCGGAGAACTACAAGACATGTTGGGGAGGTAATTTAGCCATTTGAATCAGCTGAGTTGACACATCTAAAACCTGCAGGACACCGGCCCTTGAGGCCTGGAGTTGCCTAGCCCTGACTTACTGTGTAATGAGACTTTACAGCAGTAAAGTAGTTCTCCAGGATTGTTCAGGTATCTTTCTGTCATCATTTATCATAAACATCCCATCTCTGTCTGAACAACATGCCCCAATCTTAAGAACCAATTAGAGCCAAGCATCCATCTGTCAGGTGTAACTTAACATCAGCGTGTGTTGATCGATCTAAAAAAATCTCCAGCAGCTGTGCTGCAAAGCAGGTTGACTGGGTGGTCCATAAATACTTTTTGTCATAATAAGCTTCTGATTTTTACTTGTAGAATTAAAATATGTTTACTGTCAGTTTTGCTTATTTCAAGATTAAGATTGCTTATTTTACTTTTTCAGCTGTCGCTGACAAACATACAAACCAGCCAAATGATAATCAACTTAAGTCAAAGCCAAAATAAAAAGACAAGTCTTTAAGCAAGATTTGACAGACTGAATGGACTCAGAAGTGTGAATGGCAATAGGGAGATTGTTCCACAGTCTAGGTGCTGCAATAACAAAGGCACGATCGCCTCTGGTTTTCAGCCTAGATCTAGGTTGCAATAAGAGCATCTGGTTAGAAGATCTTAGTGCTTTTTGGGGGGGTTATACAAATGACAATCATTTATGTTAAATAGCTAGCCGCCAGATTATTTAAAATTTTAAAATTGAGTAAAAGAATTTTAAATCGATACGAAATTTCAGGAAGCCAGTGTAAGTTATCTAAAACTGGAGTAATATGATCATGCATTCTGGCACCTGATAAAAGGCGTGCAGCAGCGTTCTGAACTAATTGCAAACAGTAGAGAGAGGAGTGAGGGAGGCCGAAATAAAGAGAGTTACGGTAGTCTGGTCTCGAGGCAATGGATGCATGAATAAGCTTCTCAAGGTCCTTGGGGGGAAAGAAAAGGCTTGGCTTTAGAAATTTAACGTAACTGATAGAAACTTGATTTAACCACTGTAGGTACTTGCTTCTCTAATGTAAAGGAGCTTTCCAAGAATACCCCTAGGTCTCTTAGCAAGGGGACCGAGGGTATCAGTTAGTTGGTTCAGAGGGATATGGCTATCAAAGACAATAACTTCAGTTTTATTCGCATTCAAAGTAAGAGAATTCTGAGATAACCGGACTCTGACATCATGAAGACAATTAAACAATTTATGCAATGCATCTGTGATTCAGGCTCAAAGGAAATTATATGTGAATGTCATCGGCATAGCAATGGAAAGAAATATTATATTTTTTGAAAATAGATCCCAAAGCGATCGTGGCTCAAGAGTTGGGAGTTCGCTTTGGGATCGGAAGATTACCGGTTCGAGCCTCGGCTTGGACAGTCTCAGTCATTGTGTCCTTGGGCAAGACACTTCACCCGTTGCCTACTGGTGATGGTAAGAGGGCCCGGTGTCCGGCAGCCTCGCCTCTGTCAGTGCGCCCCAGGGCAGCTGTGGCTACAATGTAGCTTGCCATCACCAGTGTGTGAATGGGTGACTAAATGTAATGTAAAGTGCTTTGGGGTCCTTAGGGACTAAGTAAAGCGCTATACAAATACAGGTCATTTACCATAACAGGGCCCAAAACAGACCCCTGAGGCACCCCACAGTGAAAGGGGGCAGAGGAGGAGGAATATTGCCCCATACTGACAGAGACGGAACTCTCTAAAAGATAAGATTTGAACCAAGATTAAGTTGTGTCCTTAAGACCAACTACTTGATCTAATCTTGATAAAAGGATGTTATGGTCTACCGTGTCAAAAGCAGAGGTCAGATCCAGTAATAATAAAATCACAGAGCAACCTGAAAAGCAGATCATTAAGACTCTGAGCAAAGCTGTCTCAGTACTATGTTGAGGCTTAAAGCCAGACTGGAACTTTTCACTAATACCATTGGTATCTAAGAAGGTCTGAAGTTGTTTACAGACTACTTTTTCCAGGACTGAGGTAAACTACGTGCTGCAGGCCCACGCTGTTAAGCTCAGAAACATGAGCGACACTTTATGGAAGATTCCAGCTACACAGCTGAAGTTACTTCGAGTCCAAGAAAAGCTTCCAAAATCAAACTGCAGGGAGACTCTGATCCCCTCCACGATGTCCACCAGGACCTGTGAGCGAGATTAAACACTTTGTGGAAGAAATTAATCCACACCAGGAGACCCCAAAGGAGAGGACACTGAGGAATGGTAAAAATGGTAAATGGCCTGCATTTGTATAGCGCTTTTCTAGTCCCTAAGGACCCCAAAGTGCTTCACACTACATTCAGTCATTCACCCATTCACACACACATTCACACACTGGCGATGGCAAGCTACATTGTAGCCACAGCTGCCCTGGGGCGCACTGACAGAGGCGAGGCTGCCGGACACTGGCGCCACCGGGCCCTCTGACCACCACCAGTAGGCAAACACGGGGTTAGTATCTTGCCCAAGGATATTTGGTATGCAGCCAGGAGGCAGCCTGGGATCAAACCACCGACCTTCTGATTAGTGGCTGACCTGCTCTGCCACCTGAGCTACAGCCACCCAGCGGTTAACAGTGTCGGTCCAGCTCAACTCTGTCCACAGAACCGGACTGTGGAGAACTTTCTGGATCCATCTCCTAACTGAGCACATAATCAAGTCCTCTAAAAGAGCCGCTGTCACTGCCGGGAAATATTAAAAATAAAATTACAACACGCAGACAGCTTTACTTCCGACATGCTCCATCAAAATAAAATATTTGATTTTGAAGTTATTCCCTTAAGTAAAGTACTTTTACCCAAATACACGTTTTAAGTTAAGTTTACTTCATTTTATTTAAAGTCCTGCCCTTTTACAATTTTTTTTAAAAAACACTAAATGTTTCTCTGCTGCACTGAGATAGAGAGTAGCAAATTTCCTCACTCTGCCACACATACAACTCATAATTCAAGTTAAAAAACAATATTCTGTTTGCAAATGTAATCAATCCTTTTCACATTTGCAAACCTCAGTTGAACTGAGGTTTGCAAACTTGAATACTTGAATACTCACTTTACTCAATGTTGGGGGTTTAAGTATTTTCTTCAACAGGTCGCTTTTTTCTGCAAAACTCTGTCTATGACCAAGTCATTGTCAAGGGGCATGAGGATGTCTTTCTCTGTAGTCATAAGCATGAATGCTTCCAGGTGTTCTTGCGACCGTGTGCTTCTTATTCTACTTTTTATGTGTTTAAGAACAGAGAAACTTTTCTCACATGCTACCTGTGTTACAGGCAGAGTAAGGAGGTACCTGTATCCCCGGCCAAGAATATGATAAGCATCTGTGAAGAGGTTGTATCATTTCAGAATCTGATAACAACAGACTGGGCATTCCTTGCCAGATTTGCACTGTTTGTTTAGTACATCTGTGTTCTCTCCTTCGTCATTATCGCAGCCAACCCCTACCATCCTGACCTTGTACTCTTCAAGTGCAGACATTTTAAGCCATAGCTGCCAGACACTTTAACTCGGACTGCAAATTGACAGCTGTTGCTCTGCTGTCAAACCCGAGCAGGCATTTGCTAAGTTCTTGAAAGGCAGAATCAGGCAGAGTACCTGATGCCACTTCAGCAAAGTTTCTTGGCTCAAGAAGGGCCAAGTCAGTATAGAGTGCAGCTCTGTTTGAATCTGTGAGAGTCTCATCACTTGTCATTTCTCCAGCCATCTTCTTCCTTTTCTTCTTCCTTTTTCTGTGGAAGTTCTGCCTCCAGTTCAAGCTCACAGTCCTCTTCCACCATGAGTTGTGTATTTGCCCACTGGACAAAGTTATCAGCAGCTTGCTTAACTGACAGAAAAACTCTTGCCATGTCTTTCATTGTATCTTGAGTTGCCATTACCATCCTGTGTGCAGTTAAGATATCTAGTCCTTGTGACTGGAGGTATTTTGAAAGCGGTGTTGTGACCTCAAATATCCGCAGGAAAAGCTGAGCAGTTAACACTGTCTCACACCTCATCAGAGCCTCTAAGAATCCTCTAGCTTTGACACGCACTGCAGTTTTTAAAGTGGCCTGACCTCAAAAGACACTGAGTGTCATGAGGACATCAATGTATAAAGCCTGGTCTGGTTTTCCAAATGAGCCAAAGATCTTCTTTAAGGCTACATCTTTGGCCCACCACCTTGTCTCTCCGATAGCAGAGAGACGTCTGTGTTGAGTATCCTGGTTTCTTTGTTCCCACACATTCATTCTTTGATACAATTCATGAATGAAAACAGCAATGTCATTCATGAGGGAGACGAGGGACCCACTGGATAAGGCCGTTTCAGTTGTGTCAGCCAGAATTAGGTTCAGCAAATGTGCATAGCACCAAACATGGACCTTTGGATGACAGGAGTGCAGAGAAGCCCTTTGCACTGCCCTTGCATGTTTGATGCCCCATCTGTAACATTACTGACACAGTTACTGATGTCAAGATTGAAACGTTCCATCACATCTGTCAGCATCTGGACAAAATATTGATCAGTGGATGCCTCACACTTAACCACTGCAAGAAGCCTTTCCTGAATTAGATCTGTAACATATCTCAGAATTACAGAGCATTTCTCATGGGATGTAATGTCTTGGGTTGTATCTATCTGCACAGAGAATATCATACTTTCAGCAACATCTTTGGTGATGGTCTCCTGAATTAGACACTTTAGTGTAGAAATTACAGTGTTCACTGTGGTTTTGGATAAAAATGTTACAGCAGCACCGCAACCCCTGGCCTGTGACTGGTGCATCTTTTTACATTTTTCTATGCACTCAGTGAGATGTTCCTTCAAACACACATCATATTTCCCTAGAAGAATGATGATCTCCAGGAAGTTGCCATGGTCAGTGTTGTGGTCATCTAGAGTGTACACTGCCTCTGATTGCTGTCCTCTGTAGCTCAGTCCTATCTTTCCTATGAACTTCACCACATCTACTACGCTTTCTAACACTTGCCATCTCTTCCTCACTTGATCTCTGTGAGCCACAATTTAGGGGCCGTGTAGCAGGCTGGCTATATCTGATTTAGATGCCCTCAAAAAATATGCCTCAGCACAATCTCTGTGCATGTTGGACCTTTCATGTTCCTCAACTCTTTGACTGATATGGTTCCAGTCCTGCATTCCACTTATGAAGGTTTCAATTGGTTTGGCAAATGCTAAACATACAGCACATAACAGGGTATGGTTCTCTTCACAGTATGTCAGCCATTTTCTGTCTGTGCCATCTTTATGTTTAAACACTCTCTGTACTGTCAGGGATGTTGTCTTTTTCTGAGGGTGGAATGCAAAAAAAACCCTCTAGACTGTGACTGTCTGACTTGGGGCGCTTAAAAAAATGTAAAGTTGAGCTGCAGTGTGTGTCTTTCCCTGCTCTCGGTCTAAGGCTCCTACTCCACTTCTTCTTCTCCTTGCCTGGCGGACACAGCCAATGCAGCTGGCATCCAACTTAGAGGTGCAGTGCTGCCCCCTAGGGTACTGGAGTGTGAAAGAGATTAGTGGGGGGGGGGAAAAAACAAACCCTCTCAAAAAAACAGGTGTTGAAAGCATGTGTGGAGAGTGGTGGACCGGCCCGCCGGCCTTCCTGGAGTGCCAGCCGTTCAGTGATTCTCCAGAATCCACACATGCCCAGTCCGCCCCTGCATTAAACTGTTACCTTCAATAGGAGCCTAATTAGTTGGATGACCTATTGCAGTGTCTAAGGATAATTCAGACTGAATAATCGGAGATCTCAATCTAATCCACTCATTTTAGGATGAAGCCTTTAATTATCAAACTAGAGGCAAAGACTTAAAGAAGTTAAAGGACTATTTGTGTCAAAGCAGATAAGATGAGAAACATTATTTTGGTCTTTTGATCACTTAGAAGTATTTAGAGGTTTGGTGAATTTGACCACATGTCCACTCTTACCTGTTTCTTTTTGCGCGCTCTCTCTCTCTGTGCTCCTCTCTCAAAAGTTCAATGTTACAGTGAATAAAGGGCATCAATGGATCCATATCAGTTTATAGCAATATTCAAACTGAATATAGGCTGATGCTGGATATAAACAGGTAACGTCATTTTGGTTTGCTTTCACCTGGATCTGTAGCTGTAAACAAACACTGAAGCCCAATTCAACCTGAATAGGAATTTTTAACGCTTTTTGGAGAACAAATAAAAATAAACAGACACTTTATAAGTCACAGCAATGTCAGAACAGTTTGAACCTTTCCTATATTTTAGTTAAAGTGTCTTTCAATCTGCATCACTGATTTGTGTCATGAAATTACCCTACATCTTCTGTTTGCCACAGCAACAAGATTGCTTATTAATGACAATGACATTATTGAGGTTATTAATAACAAGCAAGAATCTGTGTGAGTGCACTGTCACATCATGACATCAACAACACTGGACATAAAACCTTTTTCATTCTATCTTACAGGAATATAGGAAAATCTAACATTTGAAGAAAATTCCAGAAAATAATAGTAAAATACGCTATTATTGCCACTATTAATATAGTTATTTGTAATGGTTCTCTGATGAAAAAGGGTCCAAACTCTATGGTTGTAGTCATAATAATGCTGAGTTTTTATTTTAAAGGCCAAAAATGTGTGCAATCTGGGTCACTAATGAAATCCATCCATCCATGCATTCGCTTCAGTTTATCCTTTTCAGGGTCGCGGGGATGCTGGAGCCTGTCCCAGCTGTCAGGGGGCGAGAGGCGGGGTACACCCTGGACAAGTCGCCAGTCTGTCGTCAGTCTGTCGCAGGGCCACTAATGAAATCATAGAAGAAAAAACTGAACTCTTTATTTGAATAAATTTTGTGCAATTTTCCCAATTCACATTTGTTGTGGTATTCAAATATATTTATATGTCTGTGTATGTACAAGATTGACTGATGTACATCTGCAGCTGTTTTACATATTAGCTCTCAGCTGGCATTCATTAGCGACTGTGAATATTACATTAATACTTTGCTTTTCAAGCAAGTTGAGTCAATGTATAAAATATTAAAAACATGTTAAATACTTAA
>NW_005187643.1:765114-767110 GCF_000239375.1 Pundamilia nyererei | reverse complement strand
CCAGAAGAAGCGTATAGTATAGCTTTTATTTTGGAAAGAGACATTTCTCTGTAATAAACTCTCTTTTTCAAGGATGAGTGATTCCTCAATCAGATAGATTTATTTATTTTTTATTATTTTGTTGTTTCAGCAACATTAAATTTAAAAACTGTACTTTTGAGTTAAAATATATATTTATAATTTTAATAAATGACAAATTAAAAAGGCATGAACACTTTTTTGTATCAAAAAATATCGAACCGTGACACCAAAGTATCGAACCGAACCGAACCATGAATTTTGTGTATCGTTGCACCCCTACAAACCAACCACAAGGTTTTTGTTGCAGGACACTCATTGCAACCCAATAACCATGAGCAACCACTTGCCAACCAGTCAGGAATAAACAATAAATTATAAATAAACTATAAACTATAATAATAAACTTAAAGATTTTTCCATAGCGACACTGGTTTCCAGGGGGTCGGCAGTTTTTTCTCTGGGGTTGTGTGACTGGGGCCTCTTTTGTGCACATGCATGTGAAATACATGTATGCATGAGCATGTGCACATTTGGATTTGATCAACTGGTCTCTAAACGCAACTGACACCCTCTTCTCAACGAGAAGCCCAGGCTCAGGGGAGCCTGAGTGTCCTGCAGCAACGTTTACTGCCGGATACACGATGGATGGGTGGCAGCAGTGGTGTGTCGTGTTCCGAGAAACACTCTCAATGGAGGACATTGAGGACATCTACCTATTCGCAGCCACAATAACAGGGTTCTTGCTGATCGGAGCAACTTATCGATGACTAATGAAAGCGGTTAGAGCTGCTCAAAATCCCACAAGGCTGGCCAGAATGATTGAAGCGGTGGGTAGAGCCACGAGTACTTAGACTGTGTTTATTGAACACAATATGGATAAAATCAAGGAGAAGCTCACGACTCTGGACTCAAGCTGGAAACAGGATACACACACACGCACACTTATACAGGCACACAGACAGTCAGCCCCCAAGTTGACAAGTCATCAGCTGAAGTTGTTGCAGAGTTTGACCTATACTTTGTATTTTAACACACGATGGCAGCTCTGTCACAAAATTGTAAAAATGACAGAGAGAAGGCTGCAAATGCAACACAAGAGTCAGAGAAGGAGGACAGTGGAAATTTCACTTTGAGCTCTGTTTGCATGTTTTTATTTGATGTGTTTGTACTGGAATAATAGAAACACTCTGAGAGTGCAAACCTCCACCGAGGCCGCTCAGTCTCTGAGCTGTATGTACTTTTAAGGGAAATATGACAGAGTAGGAGTATGTAATGATTCATAAATACTTTAGTATATTTTAACTAACTAGGCAGCTTATTCTCCTTCTCCTGACAATACTTTCTTTCTTTAAAGGTTTAAGACATTTGGGGTCAACATAAAAGGAAGGCAGATGTGAAACGTAAAATTGAGGTCAGAGGTCAAATGTGACATGCTATTTTCTATTTATTGACAACACACAAACTTATAAAAGTCATAGTTTCTAAGTTATAAGGCTTTTTGTCAGTTTTTGCATATAAATGTTTACTTTGACCATGAAGCACACTGTGGATGTAAGACAAACATTAAGTAAGAATGATGTTGTGGGATGTTGCGAAACTGCAAAAATTAATTTCTCAGCAGACGTAAAGCTGCCTTTAAGAGTCTCCAAAAAAGTTGACACGTCAATGCTTTCCCTGTGTTTTTAGACATTTCTAGGTTTCATGTCTTGCAGTATCACAAAAACATTAATCATTCTCACCTATGAACCTGCCTTGGCTCACTCACTAACTGTACTCTCCCTGTGTCATAGTGACACTGTGCCTTCCTAACTGCTACTGTCAGGCCAAAGCTGCAGTGCAAATAAAAATTTGAATTACTTTGAATTCTTCAGATGATTAATAAACTGTTCACTAATAAATTTATCTGTTCTGAGCAGCTCACTGTGCCTGCATTTCTGCATATTCAGAATATTATATTATATTATATTATATTATA
>NW_005187643.1:761962-764816 GCF_000239375.1 Pundamilia nyererei | reverse complement strand
TATTATATTATATTATATTATATTATATTATATTATATTATATTATAATGCTTATCAGATTATTTTGATAACATTGTGGTTTCTTTTGTTTTACCTGATTCAATTGCTTTAAATATTTAAATAAGAGGACAAAGATAAACCCCTGACTCCTTCAGTGAGGTGATCTGATGGCTCTGTTTTATTGTTGGCACAGGGTCAGCTTTTGTGACAGGTGCCAGGTTGCAGAACCCACAGAGTCATGAAAACAGAAAATGATTAGACATGCTGGGGTGTGCTGTCGTTGAATACTCCATCATTATAAAGGAGGAACATGAAGCGTGGGCTTCTAACTGCTACTGTCAGGCCAAAGCTGCAGTGCAAATAAAAATTTGAATTACTTTGAATTCTTCAGATGATTAAACTGTTCACTGATAAATTTATCTATTCTGAGCAGCTCACAGTGCACCCTTTCTTTAACTCAACAGGCCTAACTGGAGGACAAGAGGTGGGTGCCTTGGCAACGGGAGTGCAGAAGGATCATCTCCATATAAGGGGATGTCCAGAGAGGTGCAGAGGAAGAAACATTAGCTGGTATCAGACATAAGGCCACCCTCAACTCTTTCGACCAATCATGTTAACATTCAGCTTCTGTGACCTGCAATAGAAAAGTGTTTCCTGCCTGGTTGCAGCAGCCTTTGTCTCTGAGTCAGCAAGCCAAAGGTTCATGGTGCCATGTTAAACAAGGCTGGTTTTGATAATAAATTGTAAAAAGCCAGAATTCGCTGTACTATCATTAAGCTCTCTTCTTAATCTACCTCCCATTTTCTGAAGGACTTTTCCCTCCAGTTACATTCTCCCTTTTATGTTACAGAGTCTCCCGCCCCGTCTGCTCTTGTTCCAAGCCTGTGTCGTGAAATGCTACTACAGCCAGAGAATAATCATTGGCATCGCCTGTGTTATTCCCCGTTTCACTCATTTAATAAATTGTGCTCTGTTTCTGTCACAATAAAACTTAAATCTGTGTCTGTTTTGGTATCCGAACTTGGGTCCATCTCTCGCGCTGGCCTCTGGGTCCTGTGACAGTTTTCTCTGAATAACTATGACTGATGAATTTGTTTTTCAGGTGAAATATGAGATGTTTGTGTGGCAGAGTGAGAAAATGTGTAAATCTCTGACTGACATGTATGCCCTGTCTCTGCAGCAGCAGCAGGAGGAGGCAGCTCCTTCTCCAATTGCTTTATCTCATGCCTTGTGTCCTCATCATTTTATGCCCTTTGTTGGAGTGCTTTAGGCCGCCCAGATCAACCTGTTTTGCACCTTTGCTGAGGTACCGCCCATTGTTAAGTTTTTTGGACCAATCAACACACGCCAGTGTTAAGTTACACCTGCCGGATGGATGCTCTGCAGTAATTGGCTCTTAAGATAACGGTATGTTGGTCAGACACAGACAGGAGTGTTTCAGATGTCTCGTTGCCTGTGAGAAACAGATATCTGAGTAATCCTGCCCTGAAACCTGACTGCAGGTAAGAGACACTTAAGAAAGATCAATTTAGTTTTGCTATTTAAACAGTGTAAGTTTTTCACATGTGTGCAATGTTTTTAGGATATTTGTTGATCATTTCCAAACACTGGTTTTCCACTAAAACTGAATTATTTTGGGGACAAACACAAAAAAGCAAAGGTGAGTAGTGACCACATTTGAGTTTTATTCAAAGTATTTTATTCTATTTTAAATAACTTAACTTTAGTCTGACATTTAAAGTGTCTCACATCCAGCTCCAGATGTGGACACCTGTCAGTGCAAATCATGGGCAAATGAATGAAGAAAAGCTGATATGAGAAACGGCCTCAGTGGAAATGACCTCTTATTAACAATATCTGTTATGAAACTCTGAGTGCAGATGGCTGGTCTCTGGTGGATCACTGTGACGATGGTCTTCTGTCTGTCTGCTGGAAGTTTGGCTGAAATAGACTTAAACCGGCTCGCAGGACTTGCAAATCAGATAAGGACAAATATCCGAAACAGGTAAGTCAGCATCATCTAAAGTCTCTAAAACTAAATATTTTGTTATTATTTGTTTTCATGTGCAGTCAGGGCTGTTTGGTAAACTCAGCAGAGGTTAGCTATGTAATAAGGTGTTGAGATATGGTTACAGGCAGAGTTATTATAGTTAAAACTAAACTAAAAACTAAAAGTAGGTAATTAAAGGTAATTAAGTAGTAATTAAAAATAAAGAACAAGACCTTTTTTTATAGAATATAATGAGCATGATTTTGTGAATTTGGAAAACTGACTAACATAAAATCAAAATATAGAGGAAGCATCTGTAATGATTTCCTGACATCCTCCATTCAATATTAACTAAAAACAATGCTCTACAGATTTCTTTATACAGTTTATCACATTGTTGCTTGTAATGATGTCTCTGTAATTATTGTTGGTCTGATAATTTATTTATCCTCTCAGTTCTTATTTCCTGCTGCTCGTTGTCTTTTCACTCTGCTTTGTCTTGTATATAAAGTTCTACATAAATAAAGCTGAGATAAGAGAGCAGAGATGTAGAGAGGACTACACCTCCATCCAGTCTGGCTTTGTTTCTGGGGACGTTTAGCACCCCGCCTTTCAGGGCTGAAAATAATGACATTATTATTATAATGATATATTTATATCTTAACTTTGTATCACTTAATTCTTGTTTTATTGTTCTTTATGTGAAGGGAATTTCCCATAATATTGCTGCCAACAACAACAGTATACATGTAATAGCATACATCTTTACGAGCTGTCATAAGGCCCTCTGTACACAATTTTAATGTGTGTGTGTGTGTGTGTGTGTGTGTGTGTGTGTGTGTGTGTGTGTGTGTGTGTGTGTGT
>NW_005187643.1:759128-761942 GCF_000239375.1 Pundamilia nyererei | reverse complement strand
TGTGTGTGTGTGTGTGTGTGTGTGTGTGTGTGTGTGTGTGTGTGTGTGTGTGTGTGTGTGTTTATTCTCTTTTGTGACAGGTACAACATTGAAGGATTGTATGCCATGGCTGCAAGTATTCCAAAGGATGAAAACCAAGTTTCCTATGACCTCACAAAGGTGATGCCAAACCAACAGACTCAATTGAATGACGGCATCCTCAGGACTTCTAGACTTGTGGTAGCCACAAAGAAAGACGTAACTAAGGTCACTCGGTCAGGGACAGTTCACTATACTGAACATGCTGAGTGGCGTGTTCTGCAGAATCTACAGCTTTACGGTAATGGTGATTTGTTGGTCTTCTTCTCTTATGCCTCTCCATGTGATGAAAAGTGTGCAAATCCAACAGGAAACTTAGGGATCATTGGTGGACTCAGCAGTCTCTTTAGTCAATCTGGGTGGGGTGCAAAGGCGTTTGTATTTAACACTTTATTCAGGCCACATGGGGGGGACATTAATTCAGACACGATACATAAGGCCCTGACAAATCTTAAAGCCATTGGTCGCCATAACATATTTCGCTGTTACAGGCCTGATAATGGTCATTTCCATTGCATCAAATGCTTCAGTAGTGATCAGATTGACCCAAACTGTATCTCATAATGCACCAACTCATTGATGTAACAAGGAACGTTTAAAAAAAACAAGTGAATAAACAAATGTTTTAGAAGCTGAAGTTTCTACTCGCGCTCTACTTGTTCACTTTCTTTCTCTAACATGGACTTTACTGTCTGAGCCATTTAAGGTCCAGCTAGGCTTAAATTTGTCTTTGCTAACTGATACAAACCATAAATTGCTATTTTTATTCTTATTTTTAAAGTAATGCAGCTCAGTTTAGAGGGAATCGCCCCAAAACCTCTGACGATAATCGTGCTGGAACTGATTTGACTGTAACAAATTTATATCGAATGGCTCGAATCGAATCGAATTTTACTGCTTAAATAGGCAGAGCCATAAATCCCAGTGAACCTGGAGAGCACCATTTATGTGCTTTTTCACTCACTGTTCATGTTTATTTGACTCCCCGAGGATTCGAACAAGCAACCAGAAACTAATTACATACATAAGAATCACCTTCAACATTACACATGATTAGTAAACATTATCAAATATAATTTGTTTTGTTAACAGTAGATTATTTACTAAAAGTTAATCACCCATCAGTTTACCATTTATTAAGAATAATTGTTGTGAAGTGTTCCTTTTGAATGTGTTTGTTGGTGCTTTTATTTTGAATGTTTGCAGCTTCACTTTGAGTGACACCTGGAACTGAACCTGTAACGTTCAGGTTAACTGAAGAGAAAGCTGATAGAAAACTACAGTCTGTATTTACATCGTTTCAATGGAGAATTGATGTTTTTACATCATTTGTGTCTTTAAAGCCTGATGAAATCTTCTCTGATTAAAGCTTTGCTCAGCAAACATTCACGTCTCAGTGTGTCAGTCATTTCAAACCAGCTTTAACCTTCACGGTGTCACTGAGCCTGTCTTTCTGTAGACTGCTCTTACAACAAGTATGATAAAAAAAAATTTTAGTGTCTTATTGTTCTGTTATATTTCTAAAAACCACACATGTAGACAGATCGTTTTTAAGCATCCAGTACACAACAATGATAGTAAAACCACAGCGTTGCTTCATCGTCCTCCACTTCTCATTTATTTTCTGAACTAAAAATCTCCACCTGCAAATTCAGCTTCTTGATCAAACTTAAATGGTATGAAAATTCAAAATATGCAGCATCAGTAAAATCATAAAAGAAACATAAAATATATTTTAATTAACTAGTAAAGTGTTTTAGTTCATTGTGAAGATATTGTAGTTGATTATTTCTATGTTCTTTGTCTATTTCACAAAATTTAATGTGAAATGAGGTTTTACTCTATGATGGTTTTTGATGGTCAAATTAAAAGAATAAATATTTGTTCGAGTCACTGTGGAGACTCTGAGGATCATATACATTAATTCACTAATATTAACATTAAACACTGAAGTGTTAAACATTAAAGTATTGTTTACACTTTAAAACTGTTATTGTCATGATGGGCTGTGTGGCAGGCAGACAGGAGGGTGGACCCAAAATGCAGGACTCTTGGAGACGGGATTCAACCTCAAAACGCAGCTTTTACTGCTGGAAAAAACCTTCGATACCTCAAACTCACCAAAACAAAACTCAGAACATCGATACTACAGACTGAATTAGAACAGAGAAACTAAACAGGAACAGGAGACAAAACACACAGCATGTAGAAGGCACGACACAACAGAGAACAAAGGAAAACACAGGGCTTGTATACACAGGGGAGTGATCAGAGAATGGGAAACAGGAGGGAGACACAGCTGGGTGAAATTAGGGCTAACGAGACAGGGGGGAAGTAAAACTGAACACACTGACATCAGACATGAACCTTCAAAGTAAAACAGGAAACAATCTGCAACGACACAGACTTGACAGAAAATATAACCCGTAACAAAAAATCAAACCAGCACAACTCAAGGATCAGAACATAAATCCTAATCTAGAAAAACACCAAAGCATAAGAAACAGAAAACGCTCGGTCAAAATGACTCAGAACCGTGACAGTCATGAGGGGAATTTAAGATATGCAGCAAAGAAACCTTGCATCACATTATTTTCATAACTGATTAATATTGTGGTTTCTTTTGTTTTATCTCATTGAATTTCTTTAAATATATAACTAGGTGACAAATGAGAGGACAAAGACAAACCTCTGACTCCTTCAGTGAGGAGATAGGATGGCTCTGCTTTATTGTTG
>NW_005187643.1:756632-758930 GCF_000239375.1 Pundamilia nyererei | reverse complement strand
GTTTTTGATGGTCAAATTAAAAGAATAAATATTTGTTCGAGTCACTGTGGAGACTCTGAGGATCATATACATTAATTCACTAATATTAACATTAATATAATTATCAGATGACTCACTCGTGTTTGAAATCAATTAATGCAGCTTTAAATGTTCCATAACAGCAGAAAAGAAAACGACATAGAAAGGTTGGTGGTGATGCAGCACGTCTGTTTACATGCAGCCTGATGAAAGTCATCAAAGAGAAGGAGTAAAATGATCCGGTCGTCAAGCAAAGGTTGTTTTCACCAAATAATTTATTAATCCATCATTTCGTTACATGTTGGAGGACAATACTGATGTACCGTAGTTTAATACATTATTAGTACCACTCAGGATTTACACGTCATTTTCTGTTATCACTGTTCAACAATCAGCTGGTCAGTCAGAGGACACCAAGGAAGTTTCATGTATGAAAATAACAAAAATACTAAAGTCGGGTTTTCAGCAGCAACTCTGAGATTCTCCCATCATTTCTTTTCTCTCAGTAAAAATATTTTGAGCTCCTTTTTTTCCTGTGATGGAGACTGATGGTTTTTAGTTTCAGTACAGTTTAACGGTGAAAGCTGCAGGAAACAGAATAATAACATCTACACTCATCATTTCAACCCAGGCAGTAAAGGCATCGAGATCTGCTCAGACCCGTCACACACCGGAGGGTCGAAGCTGACAAATACTGTGAACCATCTTTGGTCTGGAACCTGTTTTGTTTTCAGAGGAAACAAATCTGCATTTAAAGATGTTCAGGTGACAAAAGAAGCTCGAATTATCAGAGCGGTCTGAGCAGCTTTCAGGAACAAACACGTCCATGCAGAAAACATGTTCTTCAGGTTTTATCTTCTTCTTTGTCACATTATGAATTATTTTCAAAGCAGCTTTACCTTTTGTTAAAACACATCTCTTATTTAACACATACTTTATCAGATACACACCCATATTTGACCTTCCTGTATCAGTTTACACCACATGGAAACATTAACTCTGACGTCCTGAACATAATCCAACATCAACGACTCCTGAAGTAAAAATTACCGTCAGTACAAACAGGTTTAAACAGGTTTAGTTTCTGTGAACATAAAACTGGATGAATAAACAAACACATGAACTACTTGTTTTGGTCACATGACCATCACGTGTAAAGTGTTTAAATGGCATTAATCTCCACATTTAAGCATGAAATCATCATATTTAGACGTCTCTCACACAGTCGCTGAGTTTTCTCTGCAGCCGTTCAGCAGTTGACAAAAACAAACAGGATCAAACCCAAACAACCAAATCTGAGTCATACAGGAAACTCTGGAGGTCAAAGGTCACTGTACAAAAGCCAACAGTCTGCACCGAGTCTGAGCTCCAAACCTGCGTATAAAACATCTAAGCTGAGCCTTCACAGAAGGTAAAACATTCACTCTGAATCTCTTTGAGCTGGAAAACATCTCTAAAGGCTAAATATTCATGAGGTCACCAATAACTGCTCTGTGCTGCACGTCTGATTTTCATAAACACACACACCTATCACACTGCTGCAGATGTGTGTGACAGTAACACCTGTATGACCAGAGGGCGGCACAGCTCTTTGAAAGGTAAGTCACTCAGAAAAGACTGACTTATTGATAAACATAATAACACACCTTCCATCATGGAAAACGTTTCTCTTTAAGTGCACTCATTTTGTATTTATCACTGTAATTTTCTCTTTTATCTTCACTCTAGCACAGACCTGAAAACCTTTCAAAATAAACTAAACGATCAACAGAATGTGAATAAAAAGCTCCAAAACATCTGGGCCTAAAACATCTGCATACACGTTCTGCAGACTGGGCTGTTCTTCACTGCAATACCAATTCGTACCACAAGATGGCGCACTGACTCAACATTAACTTTATTTGGGCAGGTAAGCCATAAAGATTCCGTTCTTTTTATAATAGTGGTCTGAAAAAGGTAAAATCTTCGAGGGTAAATGGGATTCAGGCTGAAGAACTGCTCACCTGTGGTTTAATACACCTGTCTGTGTTTTCAGCAGCAATAAAACGGTCCCTAAACGCCTCACACAGCACTGACGCTGTAAAGTCTCAGTACACAGTAAGTACTGCACTTAAACCACAGCGGCTCTAAAGAACAATCTGTACAGTGAAACTATCAGGTTACATTTCTGTAAAGTAAACTAACTGATCTGAGTTCAGTGTTTTTTGCTTTTTTTGTCAGTGAACAAAGAAAAACTTCAAACTTCTGCAAACAACATGTAAATAAACAAAAACAATGCTT
>NW_005187643.1:753760-756612 GCF_000239375.1 Pundamilia nyererei | reverse complement strand
GTCTGATTTTCATAAACACACACAACTATCACACTGCTGCAGATGTGTGTGACAGTAACACCTGTATGACCAGAGGGCGGCACAGCTCTTTGAAAGGTAAGTCACTCAGAAAAGACTGACTTATTGATAAACATAATAACACACCTTCCATCATGGAAAACGTTTCTCTTTAAGTGCACTCATTTTGTATTTATCACTGTAATTTTCTCTTTTATCTTCACTCTAGCACAGACCTGAAAACCTTTCAAAATAAACTAAACGATCAACAGAATGTGAATAAAAAGCTCCAAAACATCTGGGCCTAAAACATCTGCATACACGTTCTGCAGACTGGGCTGTTCTTCACTGCAATACCAATTCGTACCACAAGATGGCGCACTGACTCAACATTAACTTTATTTGGGCAGGTAAGCCATAAAGATTCCGTTCTTTTTATAATAGTGGTCTGAAAAAGGTAAAATCTTCGAGGGTAAATGGGATTCAGGCTGAAGAACTGCTCACCTGTGGTTTAATACACCTGTCTGTGTTTTCAGCAGCAATAAAACGGTCCCTAAACGCCTCACACAGCACTGACGCTGTAAAGTCTCAGTACACAGTAAGTACTGCACTTAAACCACAGCGGCTCTAAAGAACAATCTGTACAGTGAAACTATCAGGTTACATTTCTGTAAAGTAAACTAACTGATCTGAGTTCAGTGTTTTTTGCTTTTTTTGTCAGTGAACAAAGAAAAACTTCAAACTTCTGCAAACAACATGTAAATAAACAAAAACAATGCTTTAAAAAAAAAAACAGTCCAAAAGTTCAAGACTTTGAAAGGTCGACTATTTTTACTTAATTAATCAAATAATTATTTTTTTAATAATTGCATCAAACCAGTTAGTAACATTTAAAAACCACACTGAGGAAAATATCCGAAAATTAAAATGAAAGCACGACTCACTGCAGACCTCTACATTATGTTTTAAATACTATTAGGTTCTTCTACATATAGAGACCCACCAAAGATGTAAAGTAAGTATATATAGATCAGCCTCCTCTCTCTGAGCTCAATAATAACTAATATTATTATGTTTTTATGGTAGCCTGTTAGCTTTAAGGGTTAAGCAGTAGAGCAATGATGTCATTGTTCCCTCATCAATGTGCAACATTTTTAGAATGAAGCTCCAAAATCTAATCGTCTACTCCCAAAAACAAAAGCCCTGTCATAAAAAATTATTAAATTATGTTTTATAATTGTGCATCTCAGAACATTTGAATATCACGACTATCAAATTTTCATATATCCCATGTTCATATTCATTACACATAAAGTGACATATTGGAAGCGTGTTTTCAAACTGTGATGATTATTATTAAAGTCCAGGCTGCTCTGATGGCGCTCTTCAGCTCGTCTGGTCGAGTGTTTCTCATCTTTCTCTTGATGATTCTCCATTAACGCTAAAGTCAGGTGAGCTCGAGGACCAATCAGAGAACAACGTGGTCAACAAATCATTGGGTGCTGCTCGAAAAGAAAACTGACATCTCCATGAAGCTCTTCATCAGATGGAAGCTGACGGCTGTGTAGATGATAGATGACATCATTCCTGGTAATATGCTTCCACACAGGCATGAAACATTACATGTAATGAATACAGAATATGTGAAGATTTTCCCCATTTGAATTATGAAAAAATAAACTTTTTAATAATATTCTAATTTTTTGAGATGCACTGGTATAACGCAGTCTACTAAAACCTTCATCTACAAACTTCTGGAACACATTTTCCTCAAAGAACCTTTAAAGAAATTTTAAAAAGGCAGAAAAAGTGTGATAATAATAAAAATATAATTAAAGACAGAAATCTCTCTTCATAACAAACAGAATAAGGATATTTGACTCTCAGTGTGCAGAACAGCTGCTGAAGATGAGGTTCAGTCTTCACCCGCCTCCATAACTTTATCTAAATGTGCTGTGAGACACTCAGAGGAGGTACACTGTGTAGCTTAAATAAGACCTCAGTGAACTAAACATTACTGAACAGATGGCTGCAGGGTAGGAGGGTAGAGAAACTCTCACAGACTTCCTCCTCTGAAAAATCAGATCAAACAACATCTGCATCTAAGCGTCGCTCCCGGCCTGATGAATAGATGACGTATATTTCTATATATTTACAGCAATAAGAATATTTTATACTCCTCAAAGCCCCAAAACTCTGTAAACAACAAAGTAATAAAGTGAAAGCAGCAGCAAAACAGTAAGTTAGTCGCCTCCAGCTATAAAAGCTCCAGAGGGGAAGTGATCAGTTACAGGTAGTGTTTGTGTTTGTGTAGAGCTGAAATAAATTTAGCTTCGACTTTTGAACTTCTACATGTTTGAAAGTCACTTCAGTCAGGCTCGAGCTGTACACGTCAATAAATGAGCAGCCTAAAGAAATATTCCTCCCTTCATACATGACTGAGATCAACGGGCTTCCCTTTGTGACGGCGCGACTGAAGCTTCAGCTAAAATAAAGAACCACGTGTAAATCCAACACAGGCTTAAAGTCCAGTTTGCATTTTGTTGCTAGACTTAAACTTTAATGGTGTAACTGTGGTTTGTGCTGGATGTTTCAAAGCTTTTATTTTGTAGTGTGTTTGCTGATGTTTGCTGAGCTTCAGTTTGATCTGCAGACCATGCAAGAGCACAGTTTATTATTTATTATCATTTATACCAAATGGAAAAGCCCGGTCATGAAATGCAGGTTATTCCAGAGATGGAATAAACATGTTAAGGCCATCCACCCATTTTTTGCTGCCTACCTGGGTCTAAGCTGAGTTCAGTCACCTCCTCAAGCTCCTCTGGTTCTGCCCCGAGGCCTCCTCCCAGCTGTTT
>NW_005187643.1:746182-752827 GCF_000239375.1 Pundamilia nyererei | reverse complement strand
GGACAACAACAAGTTTCACACGTTTGTCTCAGAAACGCCACAGCAGATGAGTGGAAGTCAAAGTCTCGTTTCCCTGGAGGTCCTTCAGGTTGTGCGTGTCCAACGGGAGCCTCGCCTGTTTTTTACTCGACCTCTGTTTGAAGCCTGTCGGCAGTTAAAAGAGTTTCAGAGTTTCTCACTGAGCTTCTTCTTCTTTTCAGAGCAGCAGCAGGAACCAGCAGCTGTTTGCTTGGAAAGAGGCGCCCGTTGGATTCGGCACACATTTTGGTTTAAGTCACGCTACTTTCATTGGCACTGACCTCGCACACGTCTTCCTCACACGCACCCCGACCCAACCCCAGACCGCCAAACATCACAGATCCCTGACCCTGGCTCTGGGAGATCGCCCCGAGGAGCGCCCCTGCAGCAGCGGCCATGTTGTTGCTCAGAGCGGCACTGCTGCTGTTACTCATGCTGCTGTTACCGCCGCCACTTCCTGCGGCTGAGAGGCCGCCGTGCTGCGGGGACAACACTGACGTTCCTCCCCTCGCGCCACCTCCCAGGACGCTTCCCTGCCCACCCTCACCTGCAGACAGGAGGAGGTGAGGGGAGGAAATCAGATCTGGACCATCCTCACCTCCTCCTCCACCTCTCCTCCCTCCATCGCTGCCGCTTCCACCTTCGCCGCTCTCTCCCAGCCCGCTGCGCCTCTCGCAGTGCGAGCGGTGCCTCATGAAGCTGTCGCGCCACATGAACTTCTTGCCGCAGCCGAGGCAGTCGTACGGCTTCAGGCCCGTGTGCGTCTTCATGTGCTCGGTGAGGTGATGCTTCATCTTGAACTTCTTGGCGCAGACGGGGCAGTGGAAGGGCCGCAGGTCCAGGTGCATGTTAATGTGGCGGTCCCTCATGCTCTTGTGGGTGAACGTCTTACCGCAGTGACACATGAACACTTTCCCTGAACCCCCAGAGCCGCCGCCACTGTTGCCGCCTCCGCCTCCAATTCCTCCGCTCTCTGCGCCATCCACCCCCAAACCACCCTGCACCGACAGGTGGACTGCACCGTGCTCCATACTGGGACCTTTGAAGGACGACCCTCCGATCATACCGCCTGCCATCCCCAGAGGCGGCGCGCTAGCATCCAGCGGGAGTCCGGAGGCCTGGCTGTACAGCAGGATCTGGTTTCCCTGCATGTCCAGTGGGAAGAGCTGAGCCCGGGCCGAGGCTGCAGACTGAACCTGACCCAGCAGCGCCGAAACCGCCCGGTTAGCGTTCTGGTTCTGACCTGCAGCGCCGTCGTGAAGGTGTTGCGCTAAAGTTTGGTCCATGAGACTTCCTTCAAACTTGAGGTAGTCCTCTGAAGACTGGCAGTAGTCGACCTACACACAGGGAAACATATTAGAGGTTACGATTATATAAAAATATCTATCAATCAAGTTTATTTGTAGAGCAGATGCACAAATCAAGAAAGTTTTCTGTTAAAAATTATGTTTTTTACACATTCTGGTTGCTGTAACTTATTTTAACTAAAGATAGAAATTTCTAAGTTAGAAATTCTTTGTGTGACGTTTTAGCGCCCTCTACTGGTCATATGCAAAACCACCACAGCACCAGCTTACAACAGGTCTGCGTCATTATTTCTACAAAGCAAACCTCCCCTCAGCTACTGTCAGGATAATTAAAGCTGTAATCTGATTACACTACAGTTCCAGCTCACCTGTGACTCCATATCGTTCTCCGCTCTGCCCCCGAGCTCGCCTGAAAGGCTCCTGACGTTTGAGATGTTGAAGTTGCTCCTTTCCCGCTCTCGTGCCAGCTCCATCTCCCTCTCATCCTCATCCTCCTCGTCTTCTCCTCCTTCCTCCCCGGAGACCACGATCAGGTCGTCGTCCTCTGTCCGTTCGGTTTTCACCACCACCCACTGCTTGCGAGGCATGATGCTGGGCTGGCTGTAGGTGGGACGCTTCTGCAGCGGCAACGCAGAGTCCTCTCCGTCCTTTTATTGAGATATTTCACATTATGTACAGAAAACACAGGATACAAACAAACAAACTGTAAACACTAACTCGATTATTAAAGTTCAAATTTTCTTTCAAAATAAAAGCTCTTCATACAAATTAAAGGTCGACTATCTTCAGGTTGCTCAGACCTCACCTGATAGGATGAAACCCCAAAGCTGTCGCTGACCCCGACCTCCTGCTCTGACACTGAGCTCATCTTCTTCCTCCTCCCGCTGCCTCCTCCTCCTCCTGTGCTTCCTCGTTTCCTTTGATGGTACAGCACCTCCTCCTCTTCCTCCTCGGCTTCCTCTTCCTCCTCAATAAGGAAGGCTTCTTCGCCTCCTGATGGAGTGCAGTAGCTGGGGGTGTTGTTAGCCCCGCCTCCATCCCCAGAAGCTCCCGTTGCAGCCGCGCCACCTCCCCCAAAGCTGCTCCCATCCCTGGGGCTGAAGTAGTTGGTGCTGCTGGGTGATTGGCTCTCGCTCACCGACGGGCGGCTAGGAGGCTGGGAGGCTCGCGGGGGCTCGTTAGACTCAACAACCTGGACTTGACCAACACTTCCAGCACCAGCAGCTCCATTACCACCACCTGCTCCACCGTCACCATTGCTGCTGCTACAGCCAGAGTTGGCTGATCCTCCAGCTCCACTCATTCCATCCTGCACAGCCCCACCTCCTCCACCTCCGCTGCTCCCTCCTGCCGCCGCGGCTCGGCCCTCCTTCAGTAGCTCCGTGCATTTGTCCACAATGTGCCACATCTGCAGGACGCTGCCCACTGTGAGGTAGTTGACGATGTCATCGCGGAGCATCTGGAGCTGACCCGTGTAGGCGCAGCTCAGCACGCTCTCAAACGCCAGCGGGTCCATCACTGCCGGGATGGAGACCGTGGACATGTTCTTCAGTAGTACCTGGAGGCGGATGGAGATCGCAACATCACAGTAATGAAGCTTTTTCATTTTGTAACGATCCCTCCTGCCTCCTCCTCCTCCTCTCCCTCATCACACTGCAACATTACCCACATGGTCAGAGTCCAGCTCCAAGTGATTTTCTGGTGTACACAGACAGTAAATCTGTCTGCCAGCCCCTCAGACAGGTAACAGGGGTCTGATGAAACCTCCCACCAGTTTCACTAAGCAGATATTTGGCAGATGACTGAGGCTCTCTCGAAAACCAATTATTACAGCATAAAAAAGCACAAATAAAGTGTTTGTGTGAGGCTGCTGTCACACAGTAGGTCTTTATTATCTTCTAACTCTGAGCTCCCATATAATTAACCTGCGTGACTGTTCACATCTATTCTGTCTCGCCTCGTTTATTCTGTTTTTCTGAGGTAGAAATAAGAAGCGGCAGATGGCTTCAAACCCAGATTCACATTTTATGTCTCCGGCGTGTCAAAGACACAGATCTTGTGTTAGCAGAGAAAACTGGGAGAAAATGCAAACAAGCTGCTGATTACACAACCGACTGAAAATGTCTGTAAGACCAACTAATCCTGTCACCTGTCTGTCTTTCTATAGGCAATCGAATGTTCTAAAGTTTTGCTCAGGCACAAACTGCGACAGCTATTCTTGTCTGACGCTAATAAAGATCCAAGGCTGAGTGAGAGTCAGTGTGTTCATCCACCTGGTCGTGGAAGTAAGGCGAGGACGCAGCCAGGACGCAGCGGTGGGCCTTGAACACTTGCCCCTGGACATGGATGGAGAGGTCGCAGAGGCTGCCGTCCTCTCTCTGCCGGTTCAGGCTGTCCAGCACCGAGGTCTGAGCGCCGGGGAAGCAAACCTGAACCACTGAGCCGCTGCTGCTGCTGCTTCCCACCTCCATGGGCACAGACTGCATCTGTGAGGAAGAAAAACCTTCATGACTCCCACAGCCGGAGGTTAAACTCTGACTTTAGATTCATGGCAGTCCTTCCTGGTTTGTTACTGCTGACTGGCAGGTTGTGGCTTTAAATCTGAGGCTTTAAATTACATGAACAGTGAATCTATTCAAGTATGGAGGAAGCTCTTTGAATGGGTCACATGACTGCACCTCTCAGGTAATTAGGTATCAAATAAAATATCATGTTAAGAAAAACGGCTGTTTTATTTATAAAAACAACCGTGACCGCAGTTTGCAGTTTATTGGGTTACTGGGTTGTTGGAACTAGAGCCCTGCAACAAATCTCCACCTCGCTCACGGCAGAGGGTTCAGATCTTTCTATAAAACGTTTGCAGCTGTGCTGAAACAATCAACAGTTATTTTCCATTTAAACAAATCTTTTTTTTTTTTAATTTAGTTTCTTTCATTTTAATAAATATATAAAGAGAAGAGATTGAAACTTCAAATAATTACAAAAAAATTACAGAAAAGCTGAAAATCCTCAGAGTGGAAACATAATTTTAGTTGTCTCTTTAAAATTACACAAAATTAATGATTAAATAATCGTTACTGATGTAATTTCTGTCAATCAGCTAATCAACTAATCGCCGAATCTCTGATTAAATTTATGATAATTTTAGAGGTGAAGGGCTTTAAAGTCAACTATGCTGGATTTCAAACAAAGTGCATCACAGAGGAATGTGACTGTAGGCAATATAAATGTAAACTTGAAGATATTTATCAGTAATTAAGGTAAACTAAGTAACATGTGATAAAACTTGTAACCTTTATAAAAGTTTTGGTAAACATATTTATGGAAAATTTAAGGAATGACTGCAGACTCACTGATGGTGCTTATACAGCTCAGAGTAACGCTGGTGCAGTCTTACATCATCACCTACACCTGTCAGTCTTTTCTGATGTAATGATATGCAGGCAGGTTATTTAAATAATAGCTATAAATTTAATGGTGACGCACTTTCTTTGAACATCAGAAGTAATATTTCCTTTAATCTGACCTTTTCATTCCAAAATTAATTACATTTAAATAAATTAAATGGCAAAAAATATCTCAAAGCTATGTGTTTCAGTTAAAATGGTTTAAGTTTTTATATATAATCATGTTGAACTCATTGATGATGACAGAGGCAGAGAAACTGACTTCATTAGAGATGTTAATGCTCAGAAAGGATTTGAATTTTACCTCAGAAACACTGGAAATCTGTCCAGTCATTAAGGAAGCAGATAGCCTCAGTTAGAGGACAGTGACAGGCTGATTTTATCCGCCTGTCTGTGAGCCTGACATCACTGACAGGCTGCACATCACACACAAACTAAACTTTATTAATCCCAAAAGTTACAGCAGCCAAAAACCATCAACACAACCTCTGACAGAAGAGCTGCAACCAGAACAGCTCAGTAACATAAACACGATTAAAACCAAAACCAGAACAAGTTAAAAACACACAAAAAAAATCAAAAAGTGAAATAAAAATAAATACTAGAGTTCAATAACAAACCTAAACGCCCAATTATAATCAGCTGCTCAGTTTATGCTGCACATCAAATATTTACTGTAGTTATGACAGCTGACATCATCGGTGTCAGTCTGAACTTCACATTAAACTGGAGCAGCACATCTGTGCAGAGCCTCCTTCATTAAACTCATTAATTAATCATCAGAAACCCGCACAGTCCACGCCGGACATAACCGGCAGACTTTATGGGAGAAAAAAAGGAAAAAAAAATCAACAGCTGGACTGCACACTTTAACTTTACCGCTACAAAAGCGAAGCTGCAGGTTGGAAATGCAGCTGTGCTCGCGGTGCAGATGTTTTTTCCCCGGTGGCGGTGTTCTCCGTTCAGACGGACAAACGGCGGCATCTGGAAAACCGTCAGAGCTCCGGACTCCAATCACAGCCGCACAGATGTGACGTTAGCCTGCTAGCTAGCCCCGTCGGGCCGCCGCCGACGTTAAACTCACCGTTTTCAGTTGACACCTGAGCCCGTTACAGTCCGGCCTCTGACCGAGCGGAGGGCGGCGGGTCCTGTCGGTTCATCCAGGCCCTGAAGTTTGGGGAGCATTTTTGAGAAAAAGCTCCTCGCAGCTGATCTCCGCAGCAGCAGACAGCCACACGTCGCCTTTAAGAGCGACCCAGACAGACGAGCCAGACTTTGGCCGACACAAAATAAACTAAAAAAAACAAACCCTGAAAACACTCAAACATGCTGCTCATACATCACTGCTGCTGAAAACTACCGTGTTACAAACAAACAACTAAATCTGACTGCAGGCTGGGTTTAAACTGTAACTATTTAAATACAACACAGAAGAAACTTTAAAAACATTAAGGTTCATTTGAAAGAAAATAAGAATATGAAGTTCAAATTTACATTTTGTACTGGACACCGAGGAAACCTTAGCCCTTACATATACTTCTGTCGTGCCTTCACAGTATGGACCAGGACACGAATTAGATCATGATTTAAAATTGATCATTCAATATTTAAAATGTATAAATAGCTCACCTATCTAATAAATGGATGATTAATCATATATAACTTTGTATAATCATTACAAACGTTATACATCATTAAAAAAAATCCTCATAGTTAACATTTACAAATATTAATACTGAAGATTACAAAGATCAACATTAAGACCAGTCTGTGCATTCAAAGCAGATAGAAAAGAGTGTGGGGCATTTCCCCACACTCACTGAAATGGCATCCAAGATGCCTTCATAACTTTAAGAAAAGGAAAGAAAAAAGGCAATAAAATGCAACAGCCTTTAAATTTGGTTTTATTTGTA
>NW_005187643.1:742278-744055 GCF_000239375.1 Pundamilia nyererei | reverse complement strand
TTGGCCAGAGCGGCGATAACGATGCCCAGGTTGGACAGCGAGCCGTTGATGGCGGTCATCTCTTTGAAACGGTCACCCTGAGACTGGCTCTTCACCATTCGCTCACTGCCAGCCAAGTCCACCAGGCACAGAGTGGCTACATCAGAGCAGATTTTGCACTGGTTACAGTAACAATAACTAACCAGACTCAATATTATAGATCCAAAAAGAAGAAACCACATTCCTGATGCTGGTACTTCCAGTGGGATTATACTCACATTTGCACTTGACATCCCTGCCGGCATTGACTCCCTCAATATCCAGCTGGAAGACTGAGTGGGAGCGAGACGAGCGGTCATTCTGGGCTGTCTGGGCAGTGGAGCGATTCTGATTGGCCAAAGCAATCAGACCGAGAACCTGAGAGGACGAGGGGACGTTTTAAAACATATAGAGCACTGATAAAAGTTTGGTAACAATTTGTCAGCCGATTTGAAATTAATTTTGTTCTGAGCTACAGATGTCTGTCTGCTGTACCTGATCCTCATTGGAGACCCGCTCATAAGTGAGATTAGTGATTGTCACTTCATTGCTGGTTGTCTTGCGGATCTCATGCTCCGGTCTCTTGCTGGACTTGCCGGTGTACAGAAGGTCCCTCAGGGTCTCATTATAAATTTCAACAAAGCTCGCTGTGAACGTGAACTGAAATAAAAACTAAAATGAGCACATTCCCTCATAAAAGCACCGCGAGAGCACACAGCAGACTGCAGTGTGAAACCCCTCTGATGCTGAGGAGCAGAAGCAATTTAACACTAATGTGAGACTTTTGTGGATAAAAGAAGAAAAGCACAACATTAACAGTGCGGCAGATTAATCATAAAAGCTCCACTCATCTGTATGCTCAAAATCATCTTTGGTGCTTAAGGAAATATGGCCGACTGTGGTAGAAAAGCAGTCTGGTCTTAGATGAACAACCTGTAACACTTACTACTCACGTCTTTCAGATAGTCTGCAGTTTAAAAGCTGCTGCTCTACCACCGTGTAAAGCTGCTACCACTGACCTTCTCTTCAGACATTCAAACACAAACCAAACCAACCTCCCAGCCTTGTTCTCCCAGTTTCCCTGCAGCTTTAAAGATCTGTTGCACAGCTCTGGGAATGACACCTCTGGTCTCGTCAACCTCGTCCCCCTCCATGGTGTACGTCTTCCCGCTGCCGGTCTGACCGTAGGCAAAGCAGCAGACATTGTAGCCGTCCAGTGCTGACTGCACCAGCAGTGAGATCTCCTCAAAGACCTGAAGATAAAGACAAATTCATACATTTCCTCCACACATAGGCAGGGACCACAAAATGAAAAACAGTTTATTCTTTGATATACTGTAAAATGTGATATTCACCTCCTGCTGGGAGGCCCGAGGACCAAACACACGGTCGAAGCTGAAGTTGTAATTCTTCTGAGTGTCAGCAGTTTTGCCCGTGTGAGACTGAAAAGCACAAAAACTCAGTTCAGTTGGTTGTTTGTGCTTCCTCTTTGGGTTAGGGTTCATCTACGCTGACACTGAATTACACGTGTTAACTCACACAGAACTCAAATTCTCTGCAGCCAACAGTTTCTTTAAACATGCGTTAAGCGGTCCTCATTCTTACCTCCTCGGTTTTAGCCAGCGTTATCGCTTTGTTGTCACTTGTGGCGAGTTGCACATGCTTGGGAAGGCCTCCACCTACCAGAGGACGCACTCTGCAGAACACTCTGATATTACCCTGCAAGAGATACAAGAGTGAGACTGAAACTTAATATTTT
>NW_005187643.1:727267-740794 GCF_000239375.1 Pundamilia nyererei | reverse complement strand
AGAACAATATACAATGTGAAAACATGTTTTACTCAATGATTTTTAAATAAAGTTAATGCAGTTTTACTTTTTGACTGGTTTAGTTTGGGGACAGCCTTTTAATGAAGTGCTTTACTGAGATAAAGTAGTTCTCCGACATAAACCAATGTAGTTTGGAGTAAAACAAAAAGATTTCAACACTCGGGATTGAGACGTTACTTACAGATAGGTGCTCGGGTTGCTGCGAGAGCAGGTCGCTTGGTACCAATGACCGTAGCCGCTGGTTTAACCGGATCTGCATCCTTACGGAGTCTCTTCTGCAAAACAAAAGACCCCATTAGCATACAGTGAGAACAAACCTGAGTCTTGCGCAAGTTTCAGGGTAAACCCTAAGCCTTCTAAGATACCTGCTTGTGCATGTGAGGATGTCTCACCTCCAGCAAAAATTAAACTCACAAATACTTAACAGTAATCTAAAAGTCAGACAGTAGCAGTAAAAAGGTAAACAGAAGGGTTTACACAAACCTGTGCAGGTGCCAAGTCCTGGGCATTCTCCGCGAGTACCCTCTTACTTGACATTACTGGCAGGCGGGACATGCTCTGTTGTGGGCTAAGAGGTGAATTATTGTTAAAACAGATACAAAGAAAAAAAAACTTGTTTATTTCTTCATCATGAACAGCCATGTTTTCCTCACTTCAAAGCTGTACTGCCACTCAATAAATCATTTTGCGTTTAAAACCCACTCGACATTTTAACACTCTGTCGTCTGTATTTAAAAAAAAAAAAAGTAGTAATCCTTCGTCAAAGGAGCTTGCAAAGAAAAGCGTCTGGACTTCTTTAAAAGTTCTTCTTCGTGTTACCCGAGATGCAGTTGTATTTACCATTAAGCACACCAAGAACAACAACAGTCACTTGCATATCACGTGCCACATTTATTTTGACAAGACAGTAACAACGTGGTAAAGCCAGGTTTTATTAAGTAGCTGTTAAAATAACGTTGGCGTCTCCGATGAGACTTGGGTGTACTAGTAACTAATACAATGGAGACGTGTTGCACGGTGATCCACACCTGCTTGGATATAACACTCATATAAAAGTGCCTGCTAATAATGAAAATCAATCACACGAAAACGTAATATTTACGTTTACAGTGAAAAATCACACGATTTAGTGTTAACTCAACTCAGATAAACTTTTAATAGACCCCTATAACAGAGGTCCGACTTTAGTAACTTGCCGAGTATGATAAACAAAGCCACTGTGTCCACAGTTTTTAGCATTTACATTAACCAAACTTAACTTGCGTAATTATCGAGTTAAACCAAGATAGAAAATCTTACTGGAACACGCTAATTTTTAAATCAGCTTCGATTAAATTACATAAAGACATCACCGACACTAAACCCGTCCGTATGATCGCTAACGTTGACGGCAGATATACCCTTAGTACGAAAAGGAACTTCTACATTAAATTACAAAACTTTGCGCTTACGGTTTTTGTCGAGTTCCGCAACACAAACTGCAGATTAAAACACACACTTCACTGTAATTTATGAAACAACTACCTTAAAAACAACTTCAGTGTCCGCGGGATCTCCGTCCTCGACCGTTTAAATTTGAATTGAACTATCTTGGTGAGCGTCTTGCCGTGATTGGCCGAGATAGCCCGAACCCCGCCCCGTACGTGTGTATGCGTGTTTTGACTTTCGGAGTTTTCTGCTTGGGCGGGATATACCCTGTTTCCATACTTGTCTCCAGTGCTAAAGGCCAAATTCTAACTGACTTTTTATACATTTTATTCACACAATTAAAAAAAAGTCGTATAATTTTAGTATATACGAATCGCTTTCTTTTTCAAGTACATTAATTAAAAATGTATATAATTGTTATAATCCATTTTTTTAAGCTACTCTGTTTAAAATAAACATCATACGGTGGCCCGGAGGTGCAAAAGGCAACTGTTTGGGGGAAAAAACGCGCATTGACTTATAATTCTTATCATTTCTATTCCAAAGCTTAAAACACATCTTAAAACGCCTGAAAGAAGTAGTGTAAAACATTAAATTACGTGCTTTGGTATGGTTTGCTATGTTCACAGAAATATAATCTGTTCTTTTTAATTGTTGTGATAAATAATTTTTATGACAGAAACCTTTGGACTGCTTCTGGTAAGACACACGTACACTGTATAAAAATCCATGTGCAGTTTGTATATGCTTTCCTAGCAAAAGCATTGTTTTTCTACAAATGGAGCTAAAATAAACACATCACGTTGTAGGTCTTGGTGTAGACAGTCTTCCAAGCATGTAAATCCTTTTCATATCATTGCTAAGCCTTTGCAGCATAGTCCACTGCAATTTCCAAACCACGTGGGGATGGTAGAATCACAGATTCCCTGAACCTGAATCAAAAATTCAACTTCATTAGTTTTGAGAAAAATACCCCTTGATCTTTACCCTGGGTATCTAGGATAAAACTGACCACGTGGAGCTACATGCTGTAACAAAAGAGCAGCCAAAAGTAACTTTCATTATAAATGTTCATTAATAATATGTACTGTTGATTTTAATAAAATACCAATAAAAAAATGTAGTGCTTTCATCATAAACAGGTTTTGAACTTTATTCTCCATAAGGGAAGAAACAGTCTGTTCAGATGAGCAAGAGGTGTAACTGTGCATACAGTATGAAGAGTGTAGCATAAGAGGGCAGTTAACTGTATTATCAGGAGCATTGGTAATAACATTAACAAGAATATTGAGAATGGGTTATTTCTCATAAAAAGACACAATGAAATACAAGGAGTATACATGGAGACAATCAGCCGTCTGTATGGGCATCCTGAACATTTCTGATTGGTTAGAGACGGCGTGTGCGGTGTCCCAGGTCACCAAGGTCACAGCTTCTCATAATCATGCTTTAATTATTTGCAGATGTATCATGGATACGTTAGTTTTAAATATCATATGGTTACAGTATTAACATGGTTCTCTGAGTAATTGAGACCATTTTTTCCCACAAGTTCAGGAATCAATCCCCAACAGTAAACTTAGCACAACAACACCTGTACAGATGTGGAATTACATATTTTAGCCAAACTGCACCTCTGGGAAGCCCCAGTGGTCCCTGTTTATAATGTATTAGGGATCCACCAATATTGGTACATATTCACCATCAATGTCACTGGGATACTGATAAATATGAGATTTGGCTAATTATCTGTTGTGTTACAATTATATGACTGAGTAATTGGGAATGGGAATAATTTAGGAGACTTGAGAATGCCATTTTAGCTCATTGATAATTAAGTTATTTTCATTTCCTTAGTACAAAACAACTTGTTACTTTAAAAATCTGTATAAATTCATCCACACTGTTGCCCCAATTTCCATTAGTCCAGGGAACAATACTCAGGTCCTGCCCTACAGTGAACCTATATAACAAAAGCACAAATGTGGAATTAGAGATAGTTTTACCAAAGTGCTTCCCTTATGCCCAAAAATATTTTAAATGACTAATTAAAGTCCCTGCTAATTTTCTTCTTGCAATTCACTGATATTGGTACAATATCTGTGCCGTTGCCTGCCATTGGGATTAAGTTATGAGGACAGAGTTTAGAAAAGTATTTATATGATTTACAAGGCAGAGCTTTAGAGTTCACTGACATCAAAAGGGAACAAATAGATACATCCTAATTCTTTGCCTAATTATCACACATGAGGTTTAGTTGACTCCTCTCTGGTTACGTCCTAATTAAGATCAGTTTCACAGTCTGTAGATGGTGGCTGTGGTTGTGATAAAGAAAACAATTATTCTCCCGTCATCTCCTCACTTTGCTGAGCGTGACGGTCTCACAGCCCGTCAGCTTTAAAGTTGACCTGGGACACTGCCAGTGATTTGGTACATGTTAATTTGATTTCCTTTAGTTTTCATAGATGCTTTACACAAGACATACTTCCCTTTTACAGATGAAAAAGTCTTTTCTATGTATTTTATGTACAGCATACTGCAATATCATAATGCCTCAGATTGATAATAATGTGGATAACATTTGCAATACAGTTATAATGGAAGTAGTAATAATATGTATGAAAAGTTCTTTAAAAAAAAAAGATTAATAACAGTACCTGTCAGCCATTTTCATCACACAATCATTATTTTCCCAACAACCATCCTGACAATAACAAACTGGGCTGCCTTAAGTCATTGGAGGACAGTAAACAGTTGAATAGCAACAAAAAAAAAAGAAAAAAAAAGGGACCAAGACGTTCTGTTAGGACTTTTCTCTCTGTTCCATCACATTCATGCGCTCACGTTGCTTTCTGTTTGATCACACATTTCTCTGTTGGTAGAAAAATACATACATATGATATATAAAAAAAAGGTAAAGGATGAAAAACATAGGCGTGAAATAAGTTTCATCAAGTGCTTTCGTTATGACCCCTCCCACCCCCGTTTTTTCTCTCTTTCTGTCGTGGTTCCTGCTGCGGACTCCTTACATTTAGTGCATTCTCCGACCGATCGCGCTATCTTATTTAATACTTTGGGAAATGTTTCCTCGCTCCTCTGAGAGGAGGTGGGTGTAAATAAGGACATCATGATCTGTGAAATGTACACTTTTGAGATTCGGCTGCAGGCTTTAGCGAGACTTCCCAAACGCACGCTTCATTTTTCTTCCTGCTGCTCTTTCCTTTGTAGCTCCAATTCAGTGTTTCTGATGTAGTCTGTGACACCTGACTGTGCCTTTCAGATGCTGTTTAAACATTTCTGCACCGCTGCTTCAGATGCTCTCATGAATCTCTACAGTCTCCCATCATTCACTCCTTTTTTGTTTTGGCTTGAACTAATAAGTGATGAATGTTCAGATTAATGTGATCTGAATGTCTTCAACATTTACACTATTCTTTGGACCATAACTGCTCAAAGAATAGTGAAATTATTTTTTTAATTTTACAGATATTTTACACCTTTATCCTCCAAAGATCCCTCAGTCAGGACTGAGAGATACATGGCAAGTGGGCTCAGGAATCAAGAAGCACACTGTAAAATATCTGTGTAAGTAATTTATGGTTGTACTCAGCATCAAAGCTTCTTAAGTGGGTGAATTCAAATTTACTTCTATCCATGATTGTATTGCATTACCCGACTAACCGCTTTTAAAAAATAATCTCACTGAAAGCTACAGAAGTCTAAACTGAATACACTAGTGTTTTTACACTTTCAAATTCAGTGATGTGTCAATAAAATAGAAGATCTGAATTATAGAAATTCACCCGATCAGCTGTTTTTCCCCTGATTTTAAGAAGGCTCTAATACTGAATACAGTTAAATTACTTGTACATATGGACCATTTTTACTCGACTAATCCCTCGAGCAGAGCAGGAAGACGCAGCCTATGAGTTCATGTGCTCCACCTGTATGGCTGATGTGGAGACGGTTAGGCAGAGGTCTTTGTGGGTCACTGGCAGGTCTGCCACAGTGACTGGTTTGTACTGGATCTCGCTGGCTGACACTGTCTTGTACTGGTGTAGATCAAATGGGCAGGGGACCACAGATTCTGTGGGTTGCTGTTGTGGCTGGTAGCTGCCTGGGGGTCCAGGGTTTGGGTTCTGGTTGTTGTTAGGGTTCGTCTGGTTTTGGAGCTGGCTCGCTCTGCCCGCACCTCTCCCTCGACCGCGGCCTCGGCCCCTGCCTGGTGTCAGACCCTGGGCCTGCTGAGCAGCTACTGTTGCTGCCACTGTTAATGGGTCGGGGTTGTGCTTCTTCATGTGTTTCATTAGATACGTCTCCTGGAGAACGGATGACAGAAGTAGAACACATGATGTCAGGAAAGAAAAACAGGAACAATGTGTTTTGATTTTTTTTAAACTATTAATATAGCTTTGTGGTTGTATGGCATCACTAACCAGCCATTTAACCCTCTCAAGGCAGGTGTTGCCGATTTGCAACAGTTAAAAACTAACAACCTGATTACCCCACATAAATATTTTATGAGTTTTTTTTTACTCAGAAGTACCACTGCAGGACTTGGTTGTGCATTAGCAACAAAAAGTTTAATTTGAGCCTGAGAGCGTTAATATTTATAGTGAATGATTTTTGAGTGAATGAGTTTTGCTGCTGGGCAGAAAAGTGCTGCAAAACATCTGGATGTGAAAGTGAAGCTAATCTTTTTTTAGCTTTTGGGTAAACAATTTAATCCACATTAGACATTTGTGCCATCTGAAGACTAAATGAACATTTGTGTTCAATCTGAAGAAATATCCTTCACACACTCCCAAAATATCTATGAACAACTAGGGCTGGGCCATATCATACCGTTCACGGTAATACCGGTATGATGTTGGGCAACTATAAGAAAATGAAATATCACGATAGAATATGGGTAAAACGCACATGTGCAGTGTCTTTGTTTACATACGCACATGGCGGTGACGGAGAATAAGAAGGGCGAAAGTGGATCGTTGAATGAAACGGATGAACCAGAGTTGGTTTGTAAAAATGCTGCAACGTCAGTGGTGTGGAACTGGTTTAGCTTTCGTCCGTCAGACACACAACAAAGCACTATTTTTGGTAGAGCATGCTAGCGGGCCGTCGTTATTACCGTCTTTTTTGGAAAATACGGCACACTTAAAATCAATCCTTGGATTTTTCTGAAAATCGACAGAGCCCCTTATAATCCCGTGCGCCTTATGTATGAATTCTGGTTGTGTTTACTGACCTCGAAATGATTTTATGTACACGGCGCTTGAAAATCTGTCAAATGTTTCAGTACGACTTTGCTAAGCTACGAAGCCGCACTGCTTGATGGATTGTCGGAGCATTACGGCTATCGTAGGCAGGCGCCTCGCGGAGTGATACGTACTGTGCTTCAACATAATATTACGGTATTGTGTGTGTATAACCTCTTTTTAAGTTTTGTGGATATTATACATGGTTATGCTGAGGATATGTCGGCCAGTTTCCACTGGAAATGCCTTTTGGTTAAACTGTCAGCAAGGAATTTGCATTTGCACTGTTAAATTTTTATATAACTTTAATGCACATAAAAACAGCTGCTTGTTTAAGTGAAAATACATTGATTTTTTTATTATTATTTTTTTGCACAAATAAAGTTGTGGACTTGTAAAGTATTTTGTCTAGTGTCAATTATATCGTCAGTTATATCGTTATCGCAAATTTTCAAATGTATATTGTGATAAATATTGTTGGTCATATCGCCCTGCTCTATGAACAACCCAAAGACACAATGCCTGTTCCCATTGATGATGCATGTGCATAATTATATAATTACTAGATACATTAACAGTACCAGCTGCTATACAGCATCTGGCTTAAACTGCACAAACAATGATTTTGGCAGAGAGGGATGATCAGTGCTTTGCAGTAATAATCATTATATTATTCTATTCTAAGACCCGAGATCAGAACAAAAGGCTCATTAGAGCTCTACATATAATGCATGTCAGACAGACTTATGGATTGTAAACAATAGTGTATTAACAGTAAAGCATCTGCAAACCAGCAGTACAATTCCTGCCAACTCTCTCCTGTTATGTCTTCTCTGTTGCAGTACAACCAAATCTACACTTTCAGTAAACTGCATGTCAGATACCAGAAGTCTTACCGAGGTATAGGATCGGTTGCAGAGGCCACAGGAGAACAGCTTGGCGTGTTTCACGGTGTGTGTGGACAGGTGAACCTCTAGACTGGCAGCATCTGTGTAACCACGGTTACAGTTGTGGCACTTGTACGGCTTGTCTTTGTTATGCTGCCGACGGTGAGACTGTGATGGAAAAATAAATAAATAAAAGAGGCATGTAAAAACTAGTAATATGTAATTTGATCTTGACTACAATAGAAAAGGCAAGAAAATCACTCTTTTCAGACTAGAGTCCAGCTGATATATCAGGCAATATTTGCTAAAATATCAGCATCGGGATTAAAGCTGATAAATGAAAATTAAAAAGGAGACATTAGTAATTCATGACTTGTGACAATAAAACATGATTATTTTTAAACTTCACTGTCCCATTATCTCAGGTAAGCCTGATAATTAACTTCATATAACAATTGTTAGGGAGACCTGTTTGTGCTTTATATGTCTCTCAAAAAAAATATTGGCCAACATGTTGAATTTTTAAATCTCTTTTAAATTATTAACAATGAAAAATGATCCAAAATAAAATTTCTGTGAAAAAAAAAAAGGGTAAGCATCAACATATCTACTACTCCATCACACTTGGTTGTATATTTTGTCTACAAAACCCAACCTGTGGAACCTGGATGAGTATGAGAACCACTGGATCGCAAGTAAATATATTCTAGTAGCACTAGAGCCTTAGTAAAGTAATGATCATGTCAGTGGCAAAGAGAAAACCTGTGGATTCAGTACCTGGAGGTTGGACAACTGAGTGAAAGCTTTTTCACAGCCAGGATGATTACACTTGTACGGCCGGTCACCGGTGTGAATCCTGGGAAATCACAGTCAAAACAAAACAAAGGTGATGTCAAGTTTGACGTACTGACAAAGTTAAGATACTTCTAGATCAGCTCAGCCCCTTGCTTCCTCATGTTGCAGTTTCTTAAATTCTACTTTCACTTCCTCGAGAAGGAAACGACTTTGGTAAATTTGAATAGTGTGACCTTTGGTTGCTATTTGTGCACTTTAAAATCACATCCTCTGTTTTATCACATTTTATCATGAAGTGTCTTGATGCATGCTCAATCATCCAGGTAAGAAAATCCCAAAAAGTTGATTCTGTTCATGTGGACGTAGCGTTTTCAGTGGGAGGAATGTTTCGCCACTAATCCAAACAACGAAACGTTTCTCTTTTTTGGGATTTTATGATGAAGCAATAAGCTATGAAATAAAGTTTTATAACAGATAAACTAGGCTGCTAATACATGCCAGTGATCACACATCAACCACATTCTTCTGTCCTTTCAGGTGGTAGTGCCTAGCTTTGTAACAGCCTTTCGCCTTCCATTAGGTTGAGCTAATCTGTGGTTTGATTGTTTCTATCATCCGCTGAAAACTATTTTTTATGGGTCACTCACCCTTAACGTTTGAATCTGGTTTACACCTCAGTGTATGTTTGTAGTAAAACATACATATGGATTATTTTGAACTTTGAGGCATGCCGAGCTACTCCAGTAGCATCTAAGAGTTAAAATATGGAAGTGGGCAGAACAGATCCATCTTATAAAAGAAAAAAAGTACATGTCAGATTTGATAGATACTATAAACACACAATAACTCAAAAAGAAGGACACAAGCACAGTGACATAACTCTCCATGCACCTGCTCCCATACATGCACACATTCAAAACCCGCCCGGCCCAGCCCAGCTCGGCCCAGTACCGTGTGTGCTGCTGTAGGTGACTGAGCTGCCTGAATGTTTTCTGGCAGTAGGAGCAGGTGTAGGGCTTGGCCCCGGTGTGGATGCGGATGTGCTGGGACAGGTAGCTGGAGTTGGCAAACGACTTGGAGCAGTGGGGACACTTGTGGGGCTTGGCCTCAGTGTGGTTTCTAACACGGGAAACCGGGATTGGAGGGTTAAGGGGGTGGGAGGGAGAGAGAAACACAGAGAGAGAGAGAAACAGCGAGAGATTTTTAAGCTACAGCATGACCAAACTTCATAATGAACCGAAGACCAAATCATGCATTTAAGCTAAATGCTGATCGATCAAGTATTGATCACAGATTACTAAGTTTGACAGTGTGCTCTTTGTGCTGTGTCTGAGTTGTGAAAACACAGAACGAAACATACAGCAAGCACAGTCACGCTTTTCTCTTTCTCTCTCTCTCTCTCTCTCTCTCGCAGTCTCTCTCTCCTTTTGGTGTGCACTACTTTGAGTGAAGTGTGATTGTAGTGTATCTATGAATGTCTGAGTCTGCTGCAGTCAAACCAAAATGTAAATTCAAGATGAGTGCCAGGCCAGCAGAGCACATCTTCCTCTTTAAAATTAATGGCCTGAAACCCACAGAGAAAACCCAGTGCATGGAAATGAGGGAAATGAAAGCATGAAGGTGAATGACAAGGTCAACATAAAATTAACACATTTATCAGAAAGGTGACAGCCTGGATGGGAGATAGATTTATCACTCATATTGTCACAATTAATGAAATATAGTAAAAGTAAAACTAATTTTAGTGTCCGATTAGCACCTTTACCACAGTAAAAAGGGGTGTAAAACATGCAGGTTAAAAACTGTATATCAGGATGTATTTTTTAGGCACAGCACGTACAGTTAGTATGCAAAGTGTACTTTGACTTGTGTCGTGCATTCTTAAAAAATGTTTTTGAGTTTTTATTTTGCTGAGAATGAAAGGAAAATGTTTTAATAAAGACATCTGAATAACAGAGACATCTAGAGAAGATGCTGAAACAAAACAAAAAGGGGATGCCTATTTTGGTGAAACCTGAGTGACAGACGGGTGTGTTGTTGAGAAAAGGCATTTAAATATAACTCAATCATCCTGTCTCACTTACTGCTGGAATACCGAGTATCTGAATCTCTGCATATATAAGGAAACAAATGACATTAATCTGACTAAAGCCTGGGTTATACTCCAGTTCAGACACGGACAAATGGAGACCTGGTGCCTGGGTGCATATATCTAATATAGGAATATGGATATGTTGCCCACATACCTGATGAACCTCAGGTAGCCATTGTAACTTAATAAATATTGCAGCTGTAAGTGAGACTGTGTAGGAGTTGTATTTAATTACCTTTAGATACTGACTCAGGGTCCCAGTTTTTAGAAAAGAATGAATGGTCAAAGACAAGTACTTCAAAATAACAGGTTTAGAGGCATGAAATAATTTTTTGTTAAAGTTTTGGGGACTTTCAAAGATGATACTTTGACTGTGCAGAAAGAGCTTTACACTGTCAGCACTCCCCAAAACAACCCAGACAAGTCCCAAGCTCACCACTCCTTCTTCCCTTTATCTATCACCACACAGATGTTCACATGCACACATTTTAACACACGCACACACTCAGGCCCAGTACCGTGTGTGCTGCTGTAGGTGACTGAGCTGCCTGAAAGTTTTCTGGCAGTACGTGCAGGTGTAGGGCTTGGCCCCGCTGTGTATACGAATGTGCTGGGACAGGTAGCTGGAGTTGGCAAACGACTTGGAGCAGTGGGGGCACTTGTGGGGCTTGGCCTCGGTGTGGGACTTGGCGTGGATCTGCATGTCTGACTTGCTGAAGAACGTCACTGCGCACATCCGACACCTTGGCAGGCAAGGAATGAGAGGAGAAGAGAAGAAAACAGTTATGATAAACAAAGCACAGAAAAAACTGCAAGTATCTAAAACACCATTAATATTTTCCTAAACTTAACGCACTATATCCTACCTGTAAGATTTGGGTCCGTCTTTGTTAGTGTGATCATCCTCATCATTTGACAGATCATATGGGTCGCCACCGTGATGCTACAATACAATAATAAAAAAAGTACTTATGGTTGTGAAGGTAAAATGCCTCATAGTTGGTTTTATAAAAGGAAACAAGGAAAAAAGAAAGAACATAGAAAATTCACCTGTCCACCAGCAGCAAGGTGTGCCAGTATTAATGCATCACTTCCTGGAGGGAGGACCCCACCCACTCCAGCCACCCTGCTCATCACCTGTTTGCTTTTCCTGCCTCGTTTTGATGGTGCCGGCATGACAACAGCAGGAGCAATGTCATCCTTCTTATCTAAAAATGAGAGAAAATTGAGAAAGAAAGAAGGGAAAGGAAACAGGGAGTGTTGAGTGAAAACAGGGACAGATTGGAAAAATTATGATGCACAGCTCAACACCAAACCTTACGTAAGACAGATACACAGATGTGTTTGATTGTGTATGGATGTAACAGTGCAATTGCAAGAATACATTTGGGTGGGAACAGGAATCAAGTGTCTAAAATAAAATGGTAAAAAGAAGCCCTGAGCCTCATCATTTTTTTACGTTGAAATTATTAAAATGATGGTGACCTGCACCTGTGTATTACCTGAATTTGAGGGGTGCATTGCAGACACTATCATGGTGGTGGCAGTGGGGTGTCCAGCTACAAAAGACTGCGTGGAGGCGGTGGGGACCAGTGTGCCTTGTGGGGTGGTGATCACTAACCCCGCTAAGAGGAAAAGAAAAACTGTGATCTGGCCGTCCAGATCTCATTCTGTTAGGCTTTTGTTCTAACTAACAGTTAATGGATGATGTAGTGATAAAAGAACTTTAATTTTCAACCTTGCAACTTGAAAGCCACACAATATCTTATAAAGGACAAAGCTACAGCACTAACACAAGACTTGCTAAGGTTTATACAAAAGATTTAACAAATATTTTTAAACAAGCTGTGCATAAAAAAGGGATAAAACTGCTAATATTAACACTAAGTACTACTACTAACACCTAAATGGAAACTGAAAAAGAACCCTGTTGAGATTGTGATTAGTAGCCACTGTAGATTAATATGTACAGTGTCATTCACTCCTATGCACATATCTTGTGACACCAACAAATATGGGTAGAGTTCAAAAAGTTCTGGAAAGAGTTCTATAAAAACCAAAGACCTTACCTGGTTTAAATTTGGCTGAACTCCGATTTGAGATCATCTTTTATGGGATCTGCAGACAGCTTCCAACATGGCTGCTCTTTTTGTATTGCTCTCATTCTGATTATTTACACGGTATGCATTGTGTATAACCGCAGGAAATCAAACTGTGTCAGCAAGCAAACATCAGTTTCAAGCTGATCAAGGTACATGCTTGGTGATGAGACCTGGGTCCAAGCAGCCCACACCTAACCGGTTTTTATACGAGTCCACAGTTCCAAGTATGTCTGATGAGGAGTGAGACCACGAGCAAGCCTGGTGTGTTTTTAAACATACACACCATGATATCGTTCTCCAGGGTAAGACATGATGAGTGTCTCCACTGTGATGTGTCTGGCACACTTTTAAAGCATTTCAGAAACAACACATTTAGTATGCCTGCTGGGTTTCATTTTAAAAACTGACTAACTTTAAACTCAGTTCCTTTGTCTGTTACTTCCTGCCCTTCTCCTATGCTCTGTGCTGCTACATGTTGCTTCTGTAAATAAAAAAAGAACTGTTCGCTTTTTCTAGAGCAACTTCTGATGGAATTGCTACCATTGTCTCGAGTGGGTGTCAGGAAGCAGCCGTGCCTGCTGCACTCCCAGGATGAGTCTGTTAATGTGAAGTTCCAATATGACATCCTGAGGAGTCTGATGAAAAACATAAAAGTGCAAACAACATGATCTGTGGTGCGTGTCATCACGTCATCGCGTACTGTTTGATGGGGCCAGGTTTTGGGCCAGTATTGGGAATCTGAAGAACACCTGCATCCCACACTTTTTTCAAATAACTGAGCATAACATAGCAGATTTTTGACCGTCTAGCTTCACCTGGGGACATTTACATGATCTCACTGCCATTTCCTTTTTAAAAGAGGTGCTGTAGTTAATTTTAGCTTCATGTTTCTCACATTAAATGGTAAATCGCCTGTATTTGTATAGCGCTTTACTTAGTCCCTA
>NW_005187643.1:721021-726741 GCF_000239375.1 Pundamilia nyererei | reverse complement strand
TTTTTTTAATAGACCTTTTCAGAGAATTTTTCTTTCACAATTTGCAAAATAAGAAAAAAGACAAACTGGAAAATCATCTACGACTCAGGTTGGTGAAAACATCCGAGCTGCTCACTCACCTGCAGTCATGATACCCGTGGAGGGAACAGGCACAACGGTGACGTTCTGGGAAGTGTGCGACTGGTGCAGGTGTGCCCCCACCGCACTCAGGGGTCCGCTATTGCTGTTTCCACCACCACCCCCTCCTACATTGCCTCCGCCTCCTTCCTGTTTAGGGATCACACGTACCCCAGCCGCTCCATCCACTGAGCTGGGGATGGCGAGTACGGCTGTGGGGTAGTGGGGGGAGGAAGTGGAAGACGCAGAAGAGTGAGGAAAGGAGGGCGCACTGGCCTTCTCTGGACCTAGTTGCTCCTTCGCCTTGTTCAGGAACATGGCGTTCTCAATCTAGACAGAAGTGGGGAGTGGAGAGAGGAAAGAAGGAAGGGTGTAGGAATTAGGGGGCAAAGGAGTGTGATACAGTAAGGGTGAAATGTTTCATGACGGTGGAAGGAAAAGGATATGAAATGAAGGAAGAAAGGGAAGGAGAAAGGAGACTTGCCAGAGATGAAGAAGGCAGATTGAAAGAGGAAATAGGATGAGGGTGTTTGGAAGAAGTTGAAAAAGAAATAAAAATACAAAAGACAGGAAGAAAGAGAAAGATGTGAAGAAGAGTCATATGTTTATGCGGGAAAAAAACAGGATGACCCAGAGATGACACAAGCAGAGTGGCGATAAACGTAGTGTGTGTCATGAAAGGAAAATGGAGAACAAATGAGACAGAAAATGAGAGGTTAACGACAGTAAAAACAGAAGGAATTAAAGAAGAATAAAGGAGGAAGGAATGGGAAGATTGGGGAGAGTGAAGGGTAGGAGTTAATGGGTTAGATAAGAGCAGACAGAGGAAGAGGAAGAAACAATGGAAGAGAAGAGAAAACGAAGGCATGGTGAGATGCAAATAAAGCAAATGAAAACAGGAACAGAAGATTGAAAAGATGAGAGAGGAGAGGGACAGGAGTGATCATGTGAACCCATCAATAAGTCAAATAACTTCATCAACGTTGCCAGCATTATTTAGTGGTGTTAAAAACAACATGTTCAGGTTGTGAAGTGCTTCTGGGTATTTTTTCCAACAGCACAGACCACTATACCATGTGTAATTCAAGACAATTCCAACAATAAGGTTGTGTCTACCTGTCCTTGTACAGTGGGGACGGGAGACCAAAAGTATGATGAGTTGAAATGGGAATCGTCCATTATTTCTGTAATTAAAAAGCAACACACTTAGAAAACACCTGTCCTGCTCCTCCTTTTTTAGTTTCTTTTCTTTTAAATGAGACCATGCATGGCTGTATTTCAGTCATCTTAGTCTGGTTCCTTTCTTTCTCCTCCACACGCTGACACACCGAACACGTCGGTTTCAGGATCAGCATGCAGCACTAAGACTAAATTTAGTCCACTAAATCGAGCCACTTTTCTACACAGCTAACCTTTGTTTTTAGGGATACCAATCAAAATGTCTGTGACAAATCTGAGCAGTTTAAGCTTACTCTGTTGTGGCTATTTCTTGAAATAATTAAGATTTGTACAGAGGAGGATGTGAAAGGAATCAGGCAAAAATGGTCAATCCCAGAAGGGATGGAAATCAAAAACCTCTGTCTAGACCAGTGGTTCCAAATGCTGTGTCAAAGCATACTGATGTACCCTCTCAGCCCAGTAAACATTATAACTGAAACTGCACAAAAACATAGTAATTGAGATTTAATTTTCTCTATTATTCCACATTAAATACCCTTGGTTTTACAAAAAAGAACTGACAGGCAAGACGATAACATTTAAGAGGAGATAACACTGATCTCTTTACTGTGTGGAATAAGTCAAACAAACTACCTAAAGAAACAAAAACTGTTATTAGAAATTACTTAAAAAACTGTCTGCAATTTGATGCGAGGAGATAAAAAATGCTAAAACTGTACCTGCAAACTAAAAATTCCCTTCCTGAAGAAACACCGCCCCCTGTTAAAGAGCTTGGGATCTCAACCATATGCAGTGGGAACATTTTTTTGAATGTATGGAAGTGCCTGGTATGGCTATGGATCGCTGTTACATGCTTGCTGCAAAGCAACATACACATGCTCAAAAGCACCATTGTCACTGACCTCCTTCCAGATAACCTGTTTTCTGCAAACATAAATACAGGTCTTGAATTTGTCTTGCTTTTTACTTTTCTTTGACCACATAAAGTTTGAGAACCACTGGTGTAGAGGGCAGCAGAAGCAAGAATTAAGAAAACACTAATGATAATTAGTTTTTGAGAATTTAATGATTGTCTGTAACACAGCACATGCACTTGTTTACTACTCCCTAACACAGCATGAACAAATTGCACAATCTTAGAGTGCGTGTTTTATCAGCAGCATGTCAGTGAGGCTAGTTTTGCAACAAAATTGGATGTGGGTGCACCATTAGGTGAAAGTAACACCCTCTTCAAGAGTGCACACAGCTTCTTGACAGTTGAAAAAAACCCAAAATAAAAACCCACTGTCAATCTCATGAGTAATCAACCTGTAATCTTCCGTTTCCTGATTATGTCCCACTAACAGAGGCAAAGAAGGAAGTTTCATTGTTCTATGTTGGCATGCATTTGCACTTTTATTTTAGCTTTCTGAAACATTTTGAGACCGTGAATGCCATGCATAATCCTGCTCACATACCATTAAAAGCATGCAAGTAATTACATGTTAGTAAAGCCCAACTGCCATTTAATAATTTATAACAACTGATATTCAGTAAGCCCCGCAAAGGAGTATGAGAGGCCCATAAAAAAAAATCACAATAACAATTGAGGTAACGCCATATTTCATGCAAAACATTTGCAATGCATAACTCATGAAATGTTTTGCATTGTTTTTCATGAGCCTCCTCTCCCCTCTGCAACTGCAAGGTCTATAAATAAATGAAAAGAAATGCTTTCAATGCAATTTAATCATTTTCCCTGATTCTGCAGCAAAGCATCAGATGCAAGGGGCCGTTATTAGTGCAGTACAAAGTCAATGTTTCAGTGTTCTGAGAGACATTTGTTTCTTCCCCCCCTCTCTTTTTCTTTTGGACGAGAGGGTGCAAGCTGCCTCCAAAAACTGTGGCATGGCTAGCGCCGAGCTAACGTTAGCTGTGCTTTATGAATTATTGCAAAAACAAATTTGCCACAAATCGTTTAAGTCAGGGTGCTTTTTTGGAACTGAGTCTGGACAGATGTGTTAAACTGCACCCAACCAGCTGACAAGAGCGTAATAACATATCTGGGTTATGCACAAACATGGCTAACGTTAGCTGACAAACGCAACAAGACGAGAGGAGCTAGCTAACTTGCCTCCATTAATTTTCTCCTTTTGTTCGCTGGCTTGCTCTAGCTACAAGGAGGCCTGTATATTCAATATGCTTAACTAGCCCGCCGCTTAGTAAACACAAACATCCGTGCTCTCCCTACGCCTCCATTCCTCACTCCCTGCTCATCTCGCTGAGAGAAAATAAAAAAAGAGAAAAAAAAAGTCTCGAATAAAAAAAAAAAAAAACGAAGACAGGAAAAAAAAACGTCGACGCCGTTGCCTCTGTAGGAGACGCAGCTTCATGCAGACTTCCGGCGGTTGGGACGACGGTGCTCTCAGACACACTGAAAAAAACACTTAATTAACAACCGACTAATAAGTCCTGCGTTAATTACCGGTGAACTCGACTCCCCTTCAACCCCCCCGGAGCTTCCTCGGGTCGGGACAGTTGGAAAACTTTGTCCAAATCCGCCCCTCAAACCCCTCAGATATGCCTTTTTTTTCTTCGTTTTTTCCTTTTTTTCCCTCCAGCTCTTCTCCGAGGAGTCAAGGCAGGCTGAGTTAAACAGCTTCCGGCCACACTCTTCAAAATAAAATCAAAGCGCGATTCTTTTAAAGTATATTTCTTTGTGTATTGCGTTTGATTAAAAGCGTAATAATCGATGTTAACACAATTAACTAAAACTAAACTAAAAGTAGGTGTAAAATATGACATTTTATGCACCGAAATAAAATGATTATTAATTATTTTTTTAATTAAAAAACGAATTTAAAAAAATAGTGTTTAATTACAAAACCAGCAAAAAAGTATGTTTATAATTTTATCAAAAACAGCCTAATGAGGTTTTGGTGCTACATGACTTAGAGTCAATTGTCTTCAAAAATAGCTGTTTTGTATAAGAATATTTATTCAGAAACTATATCATTATTAACCACAAATAATGCCGAAAACTAATAAAACTGAAGTAAAACCAAACATACAAAAAACAAATACAATTTAAATCTAATCGACCGAAATCCACTCTGAAAACTCAGTGAAACTTAAGTGACCTGAAAACAAACGCCATATAATGTAAAAAAAAAAGAAAAAAAGGGGTTCCGGTAGGAAAACCTTCTATACACAAGTCAAATAATATAAAACAAAAAAAAAACAAAAAACTAATAATTGTGCAATAACTAACAGCCATTTACCCATATGTTTGCTCCTCTGAGAGTTTTGAATTAGACTTCCTGTACTGGTTTGGCGTTTTACCAGCTAACTTGACACACCTGCCAGCGTCTATGCAGTATCTTCCGGTGTATTAATTATCCAGTCAGTGAGGACGTCGTATCAGTTTCTATGTATATTTCATTTCTGAATTAGCTGAATGGTTTTCTCATTTTGTACAACAGCTCTCAGGTTATGCGGACATGTGAGGCTATTAAAAGGTAATGAATGCTTGTACTTATAATATCCACGTCACTATAATTATTATCGCCCATTTAGCTTTAACTATGTCCATCATATAAGATGGACCTAAGCTACTTTTGTCAGCATTTATAATGCAAGGAAAGAACTCTAGTGTTTGTTGCAAGTTTAATTCCTGGTGCAACATCAGCAATTCGTTCTTGGGAAAAGCACCACGTACCATGAGCATTTTATTGAAAGATCAATGACAATAAAATGATGATGAAAACGTTTATTGGGATCCCCTTATGCATGTGAAAATTGTTTATTATGCAGTGACAATTCAAGACCTCACAGATGGAAAAAAAAATAAAAACTGAAAAAAAGAAGCTAAAATCAGATGTGTAAACAGGTGAGTGAAGAAAGACAGCAGTGGAACATTTGATAGCTACAATAAATCTTTTTTCACAAACAGTAAAGATTTAAGTCGTTTCCCCTTTTGCATTTAAATGACAAGGATTTTGTGTATAGAAGAGCAGAACGACATTTTCCTAAAGTACACGGAAGAAAAATAAAAAGCAAACATCCACTTTGGTCAAACTTCACAAATGCAACACAACAGGGTCTGAAACATTACAGAAAACTAATAAACTGCCTAAAATACATTTATAATGAATTAGTCAAGCTGTTAGTGGTGATGCAAACAGTGCTCTACACTGATACTGTATCAAATATAAACTGTATAAACACATACACATACATATATATCCATATTTAGTGCTGATCCAGTAACGAAAGCACACTTCCATTTCTATAGCTGGGTAATCTCCTACTTTGGTAACTCCACAGTGAAGCTGCACACGCCTACTGTGTCCTGACTTCAAACATATGCATTTGCAATATTACTTTACAGTGTAAGAGTGACAGGTGTTGATGCATGCATAATAACAGTAGCACTCATATATGAA
>NW_005187643.1:712923-713953 GCF_000239375.1 Pundamilia nyererei | reverse complement strand
ACACACACACACACACACACACACACACACACACACACACACACACACGAGGGATTTTCCATGTTTCTTCTTCAGACATATAAACAGAGAAAACATACCAGAAAAACCTAACAGACTGTCTGCTTACTGTCGTTCCTGCAGTTCAGGAGGTGAAAATGAACCCATAACTCACCGCTCAGCCTCAGCCAGCTTCTCCAGCCGGTACCGCTCAGCCTCTGCAGGTTTCTTCACCTTGGCCTCCAGCTCTTTCTCCTTGCGGGTGATCTCCTGCTCCTGCAGCATGATCTGCTGCGCCCGCTCAACCACCTGCACTTGCATCTTCTCACTCTCAATAGACTGCTTCGTCTTCGCTACCTGCCAGAGGAAAACAGATCATACATGTATGTCTGTACACATAATATTCTTCATTTAATATCATGAATTGTAAAAATGTTGTTGATTTGTAATAAGTTTAAAACGTTTGGCCTGCAGTTATAATTAAAGAAATGCTGTGCACTGTATTTAAAATATATATTCAGCTTAGAGATCAAATAGCAAAATGAGCTGCTTCCTGTGCACGCCTGTGTACCTGCAGCTGGTAGGCCATCTCTGATTCAGCCCTCTTAGTGTTGACTTCAATGTCATAGGCTGCCTTCTTCAGCTCATAGTCCCTTTGAGCCTTCGCCATGTCAATCTCATTCTTGTACTGAGCCGATATTTTCTCCTGCATGGCATGAGCTTCCTGCAGAGAGAGAGTCAAAGAGGGATGGAGAAAGGATGGAGGTGATCAGGATCAATGGGAACAGATGTCTAAAATAAACAGGATGAAGATGCTAAAAATACAGACAGAGTTTAGACAAATGGCACCAGTGACGAGGCCAATAAGACTAAGGTGAAGACACACAGTGAAGTGCTCTGTAAACAACCTTCTAGATGATTTAAATGCAGCTTCTATTATTAGCAAGATAAGTATTTATCCAAGTGTTTCTAAAAATAAAGAAAGATCTTCAAACTACATCAACAAGCCCCATTGACACCTGTTGCAAAGAGA
>NW_005187643.1:709219-711569 GCF_000239375.1 Pundamilia nyererei | reverse complement strand
GACAATATTTTTCACGGACCGGCCTTTAATGTGTCGCGGATAAATACAACAAAATAAAACTAGTACCGGTACCGAAAAAAAGAAGATTTATTCATAACACACGTGAAAAGACCCAGGAAAACAGAGTTAATGATCAAAACGATAACAAAATAACGCTGAAAACTGATAAAAACCCTGAAAAACATACATTTCACACCTGAGCCTCAACTCTCGCGGCCCGTTACCAAACAACTCACGGACTGGTACCAGTCCGAGGCTCGGGGGTTGGGGACCGCTGGTGTATATAATAAAAGGGATTTTTTTTTTTTTTTTTTATGTTGGTACTAGACCCAAATGTGGCCTGTGTGGAAGCTAATGTCTTAAATTCAACAGGAAGACGGAGAGAAAGGACTTAAAAAGTAACAGTTTATGAACAGCAGCTGGATGCTTTACACATATTTATTACTAATGACACAGATGTATATGCCCTGTGCTTTAAATGTGTCCCCCAAAGAAATCCTTCATTACTATAAATTTAATTTAAAATTAACTTGTTAATCTTTTTTTCCCCCTTTTTATCTATTTTTGCTGCTGAAGTGCTTCTCATCATGTTATTCAATTTGTCACGTAAAATATAAAATATATCGGCCAAATGTCAACAGTGTTTGCAGAAACATCAGGAAGTAAACTAATAGGATACTGGAGAACATAAATAAACTTTGTGGTTTGTTTACCTTTGTATCTGCTGAACACAGGGGATGATGAACACTCGGCCTCCGGCTATCATGAGAGGTGGAGAACGGCAGAAACCTGGGAGAGATCAGAGACCGCGCTGAGCATCACAGGGACAGTTTAAACATTTACTACTTCATGATAAAAACAAATTCAACAAACTTCCATCACAAATCAAGTTCTGGTTTATGCTTGTGTTCAGAACTACAGACCCATTAAAAATCTGCATTTTTTTCCCTCTCCTTCAGAGAAGTCTAGGGCACCACCTAAAGGTTTTGGAACATTTTGTTTGCCTTGATGTGACAGCCATCACAAGTGCGTTAATTAATGAAAGGCAACAGTTATGTATTAGTTTGATGTTATAGTTTCTTCAGTTGTTTAGATTTCAACAAAGCAGTACAAGGCATCATTTTACCTGATACCACCATAGCCTCGTTGGGACCACAGGTGTAGAACATGTTTGCTGATCCTCTTCAGACTAAAAAACCAACAAAAATGAAAGAATATTTATTATTTATTTATTATTTAACAAAAACACTTTTATAAAGGACTTGTTTAGGAAATCCATCAACAAACGCATAAGGCCGGAATCGTGAAGAGTTATTATACGAAATATAATTTTAAAAATACTTTAAATATTTTATTAGTTTCTTTTCAGAGGCTAAATATGCAAGCATCAGAAATCACAATGATCAGCTCACTCCCAGAAGAAAAGGAGTGGATGTGATGGTGGTGGCCAGACAGATGAGCAGCAGACCAGCGGAAAAAATCTAATTAGCGTAAACATTGCGCAGTAAAAAGCCCAAGAAAAGCTGCAACAAACGCAAAACCCCGAAGCTCACAGACAAGATCAACAGAGAGATCAAGATTTTAAAATATGTGCAGCAAAACAAATATGAAGTGCAGGCTGTTTATCTGTTAGCTTAACTCAAACAATTTCAGCTACATCTGTGTTTACAGTCGATGAATGTGGATACAGAGAAAATATGACGACACACTCACCGATTAGTGTACAAACGACGTGGTTTAGGTGGAGTAGAGTGAAAAGCGATGAATAATTGGCCGTTCAGATTAATGAGTTTTCATCCCAGGTGACGTTTTCTCTCGTTGGATACGAAATGATGCGGTTAGTGAATAATAAGGCTGCAGCTCAGTGGCTCCAATAGAGCACGCCCATTCAGCAAACTTTGTGCTTCCGCCATCTAGTGGCGAGGTGGGGAAACGTCATTTTTCAGGACTGTCCTCCTCAATCGTCATCACCGCTACTGGGCGGGTAAAAACACTTTATCCATGAAGCAGGTGGAAAGCAACTAAATACATTTATTAAAGTACAGTTAATAGTTCAATTTTCTACAACTTTGAATTTTATTATTAAACACTATTATTATCTTGTATATCTCTCACTTCTGATTTTAATTCATTTCCATGGAGGATTTGCTTGTTTCAATCTGGCTAAAAGGTGCGAGATGGGAATGTATAATTATTATTATCATTATTATTATTATTAATTATTTTTTAAATTATTATTAATTAAAAAATATTTTTAAATGCCTCTTCAAATGACAAAAAGCTAAAGTCATTTTCTTGTATGCTTTTATTTTCTTGTAGGCAGTTCTTTAAGTTGTTTGGTTTTTTTTTT
>NW_005187643.1:706788-708366 GCF_000239375.1 Pundamilia nyererei | reverse complement strand
AAATACTCGAGTAAAGCATCTGAAATCCACTACTTCGTTACTTTCCAGCTTTTGTTTGGAGCTCCAACGAGGCAGTGATGACAACACCCGGCACTCCTTCTCCTCTTCCGGTCCTTGCCTCAGAGGGAAGGAAACCCCTTTGGGGAAAAAAAGCTCAACGTTCAGCCAATCAGCTCCAAAGCCGCAGACAGAATAACCAATCATTAGCCTGGACTAAGCTATGCCCCACCCCCCGAAGCCAGCTGGACTCAGCGCTGCCACAAACTCTGCACAGTCAGTAGGTCAGCAGCCTTCACTTACTTCCAGCGCTCTCTGCTCCATCACCAACTGTCCATCCATCATGAGGGAAATCGTGCACATCCAGGCCGGCCAGTGCGGGAACCAGATTGGTGCTAAGGTAAGAAAAGCTAGTGATGAAAAATAAACCCCCACCTTTTCTCTTCTTTTTTGTCGTTATTTATTTATTTACCAGTTTAATAAAGTTTTTGTTCAAAGTTTTTCATTTTTAAATCATTTAAATTGCTGCTCTTTTTGTACAGTTTCAATATATACTTACTCTGTATTAAATCATGGAATTACATAGAAATAAACTGATTAATTCCTGTAATTTACTAAGAGGATTTTTGTTTTTTATTATTTTAAATGTACAAACCTTTAACTGGACCCAGAACAATTGAGAGTTCCATTGTTTTCCCCCACTTTCCCCCCCTGACCATTTAAAAGTTACAGTATTCTTTTATACTTTAGCTAACCTCTTTGTAACCTACTTTAATCTAAAGGGGAATGTGCATATTTTGTGTTTTTATCATATGTTACATGAGTCTTGGATTCTTTTAGGTAAAATTTTGACAGAGCTGATCTAATCCTTTTATTAATAGATTGAAGCACTCTAGGCAGAAACAATAAATCAGTGTTGGGACATAAAAGTGAAGTATAGATAACTTTGCTATTACATATGATAATTTTTAATGAAGTATTATGAAGCTGTAGGATCTGACAAAAGAATGTAATACATGGCATATTAATTACAGCAATATAATAAGACTTCTGTCTAGCAGTAGTCTTTCATGCTTTCTCTGCACATGAATACAGTAACATTTGCAGATTTGTAACTGCAGGCAAAACAGTGACTCCAGTCACTGAGCTGTGATTAATGAAGCTGGCCAGACCGGAGCCGACTCACAGGGCCAGCTGCTGCCTGTTGAGCTCGAGTCTTTGTCATCGAGGAGAAAGAAAAAAACAAGAGAAAAGGGTGAAAAGAAAGGAGAAATTTGCTGAGGCAGAGGAGAGGAACGCAGCAGGAGGAGGGTGAAGGGGGAGGAAGATAACAAGTGGTTCAGTGTCTACGCTGAATGCACAGATGAGGTCATTTAAATGGCTGCCTTTTCCAGGCAGTGTGACACATGTGCACGCCCCAGGCCCCCCAAATCAGCAGTCCTCATCCCTGTTTACCCGTGGGTAATAGGAAGGGTTCTCTATTTATCTGCATTTTGTTGGAACAGTTTAAAGGATTTCTTGGATCCTACAGCTACTTACCTCAAGCTGCAGCAGTTAGTGGATCAGTCAAGGGATGCAAAA
>NW_005187643.1:703610-706462 GCF_000239375.1 Pundamilia nyererei | reverse complement strand
TTTTCTTTAAAAACAAGCATGCAACCCTTGCTTTCCTTAGAAATTACGGATATTTTTTACTTTTTTGGAGATTTTATTGACTGATTAGTTAATTAAGAAGATAATACACAAGGTAAAGCTTTAAAATATTGTACATGCAGCCATACAGTCACAGTTTTATCAACTAGATTTTCAGTAAACTCTACAATTAAATAAGAATCACTTATACAAGAACTACTTTAGATATCATAAAACAGCTTAAACATTGCGTGCTATGTAGCAGCATAACAGCCACCAGGTCATGTGATTTTAAGAATGTGATTCTATATATAACTTGAATTTTATTCGTACATTTGGCCTGTTCTGCCCTCGTACAGCTCAGCACAACAGCGGGTGGGGCAGCAGCATATGGGCTGACTTAGTCTCTGCTACTCAAAGGTCCTGATCGGTGAAGACAAGTGTATTTACAGCGGACTTAGTGAGGCTGAGGTCATTTCACAATGGATTAACTGTGCCTGAATTCACCCGCTTACCCAATCCAACCCAAATCTGCTGAGCTTTCCCACGTTTCTGGATAACTTCTCATAGATACGATTGAACGGAGGCTTAGGTTTTCAAATATTGACTTCAAACCTGCCAGCTCACATGCGGTTTGCAGTTTCAGAAATCCTGAAGTGTATGTTTTTGCCTTGGACAAACCAACCTTTCCCCTGCTTATCTCTTTCCCTTAGACACACACACAGATTAGGGTCACTTGACTGAGCTGGTGTGACAGTCTGTTGATGTTTCAACCCGTGAAACACAAAATCCTCTGAGAGAGTCCTGACCCTCTGACAGCAAATAGAACAAAAAGTTTTACTACTTCAAGCTATGGGCAACTTTTTATGAGTATGTGTGTGATTCACTGAACCAGCTGGAAAAATCCAGGTGGGGATAATTACATGACTTCCTCCCTGCCTTTCCTTTCTAAACTCCAATCATAGCTGAACTACAAACACATTAAAATATTTTCATTCAGCCAGATTAATGTGCTGTTAGCCTTTTAAATAGCCACAAAACTTTAAACTTCAGGGTAAAAACTGCTCATAAAAAGAACATTATCTGGTATCAGTTTATCTTTGAAGTCTTTTTAAGCGAACATGTCAGCTCTAGCTTTCAGATATAAATATTTGTTGCTTTTTTTCTCAGTTTTCCATCATTAAACTCACTGAACTGTATCGGAAGTTGTGAATTTCTCAGCATTTTTAATCTAAATGACAGATTATGTATTCATCACGTGACTGCGTGATTAAAATAAATCTGAGCTGCCGTGTGTGCTCGCTCTTGTTTGCTTCTTTTATGCTCGTTTCTCATCAGCCTCCTGTACTTCCTCCTGTTTTCCTGTCCAGGTGTCAAAGCTTTGAAACTGCTTTGGCTTGTGCTTCTTCCAGGAAGTTTCACTCAGAGCAGAAACCAAATATATCCACAAGACGTACCTTTGATTATTTACTGGCATGAGACATAAAAGCACTGAGTGTATTTTGTTACAGTCAGACCAGCTGTGGCAGACCCAGAGTTTGTCTTCATATCCATCTATTTTCTTCACCACTTATACTGTTGGGAGTGTTTGTAAAACATGTTTTTACAGGGAGTTTCCTTGAAATCAAAAGAGGGCTGTTTGCACTGTTATCAGATTGTCTCGTCCACCCTCTCCATGTGATTTGCAACGTTTGCAAACTTGAGTCACATGCAGGCATCTTCTTTACTGTTTCTACACTGTGTTCACACTCAGAGACTTACCGGTAAGCTGAAAAAACTCTGTAGCCTGACATCTTCTGTGTAGGAGATTTATTGAGGGACTCAATAAGAAATCTGAGCTATAAGTGAGAATCAATATTGCCATTGATATTGAGGCATTATTAAAAGCATTTATGTCTAGTCTAAGAGCTCCACAGCATGTTCAGCCAAAATTAGTTTAATGGTTGGAATGGAACCACGAGGTGACTGTTTGTCGCAGGAAATCCTTCCTGCGGTCTTACAGAACACGCCGCTGTTTTTAGGTGATCTTGTGAATGCTAACTGTGATCATATGTCAGCGAGTCTTTGGGAAGCACAGAGGTCAGAAGACTCTTGTTTTTCTTCTAAATTTGTTTGCAGTTATGTCCTAAATAACAGCACAAAGACACCTCTTTGTGAGATGTTTCCTAACTTTGCATGAAAAACCTTACTGAGTACTCTGTTAGCATTTTAGCTATGATGGCACATGGATGGCACAGGGGTAAAAAAAGTGCTTAGTATTATGCTTGCTTCATGTCATTAAGCTCATTAAATGTATAAAACACTGACATGTGGATGCTTTCTGTATTAGTTCTTGCAGTAACAGCTTGTCCACCTTTATTTAGTTCTGGGAGGTGATCAGCGACGAGCACGGCATCGACCCGACGGGCACCTACCACGGAGACAGCGACCTGCAGCTGGACAGGATCAGCGTGTACTACAATGAAGCCACAGGTGAGTTCATCCCGACTACAGCGAGGTCTGTGTTTGATCAAATGAAAGAAGACATCTCCTCCCTGTGGAGACACCGGCTCACTGCAGCAGAGAAGCAGAAGATGCAGATAAAAATAAAGCAATGAAGCACTAATTGTTTGTTCGCTGGTTTCACATTGTTACAGGTGAGGATGTGTTATCTTCACCTGTTCTCATGATGACATTTATTAGGGGGGCATGTTGCCTTAAAATGCCAGAAACATTAAACAAGCATGCATTAAACAAAGGTCGTTTATCCTGAAAAACATTTGTACCAAACTCTGTTTGACACAGTGATAGTGGACTATGTCAGCCTTAATTATTCCCAGTCAGAGCCTCAAATGTAGCCCAGGAGCCAGAAGGAG
>NW_005187643.1:683989-703590 GCF_000239375.1 Pundamilia nyererei | reverse complement strand
CAGGAAATCCTTCCTGCGGTCTTACAGAACACGCCGCTGTTTTTAGGTGATCTTGTGAATGCTAACTGTGATCATATGTCAGCGAGTCTTTGGGAAGCACAGAGGTCAGAAGACTCTTGTTTTTCTTCTAAATTTGTTTGCAGTTATGTCCTAAATAACAGCACAAAGACACCTCTTTGTGAGATGTTTCCTAACTTTGCATGAAAAACCTTACTGAGTACTCTGTTAGCATTTTAGCTATGATGGCACATGGATGGCACAGGGGTAAAAAAAGTGCTTAGTATTATGCTTGCTTCATGTCATTAAGCTCATTAAATGTATAAAACACTGACATGTGGATGCTTTCTGTATTAGTTCTTGCAGTAACAGCTTGTCCACCTTTATTTAGTTCTGGGAGGTGATCAGCGACGAGCACGGCATCGACCCGACGGGCACCTACCACGGAGACAGCGACCTGCAGCTGGACAGGATCAGCGTGTACTACAATGAAGCCACAGGTGAGTTCATCCCGACTACAGCGAGGTCTGTGTTTGATCAAATGAAAGAAGACATCTCCTCCCTGTGGAGACACCGGCTCACTGCAGCAGAGAAGCAGAAGATGCAGATAAAAATAAAGCAATGAAGCACTAATTGTTTGTTCGCTGGTTTCACATTGTTACAGGTGAGGATGTGTTATCTTCACCTGTTCTCATGATGACATTTATTAGGGGGGCATGTTGCCTTAAAATGCCAGAAACATTAAACAAGCATGCATTAAACAAAGGTCGTTTATCCTGAAAAACATTTGTACCAAACTCTGTTTGACACAGTGATAGTGGACTATGTCAGCCTTAATTATTCCCAGTCAGAGCCTCAAATGTAGCCCAGGAGCCAGAAGGAGCCTGCCAAAGGCTTCATCCCACTGCTCTGGATGGCTTTAAACATTGCAGTGGAGTCAGTAATTACTCATTTAGTTTCAGTAGCATACATTTTCATGGCGTGGTGATGCCAGCATTGGCTTACTACTACCAAGTATTTCTGGAACCAGACGACTTGTTCAAAACATAAAAACATAAAATACTGTTTGTGTTTGGTTCTGAAAACTTAACGTGTGCCTTTTACTTTGGTTTAAAAATTATATTGAACATGTTACGCTTTCATAAAAAGGTCCTAAAAAGTAACAACAGGTGTCCAGGTTGAAAAAGGAGACAAGGAAGCAAAACTGTTAAATTAAAGGGTTTTATTAATGTTTCTACTACTAACTAAAGTAAAAGAGACGAACAAGCCGACATCACCTTAATTAAATTAAATTAGTTTTTCACATCCTTGCTTGTTTTTTGTTTTCCTAGTTTAGATTGTTGTTAGTTGTTTGCTTGCTGTAGTGCTGTCTCAACAGGACCTCATAACATAGTTTTATTCCCTCTTGTGCTTCTTGTCTCCTTTCTGAACAACAATAAATCTCTTGAACCTCGAAAACCTCTGAGGGCTGTTTGTTGTAAATATAACTTGTTATGCAGAGGTTTAACTTGTCCACCCTCTTGAGATCAAACTCGACTGTTTGCGGCCCGTGAACTAAAACGAGTTTGACACGTCTGCCTTCAGTTGTTGCATAAACCTAATTTAACCCGACAGCCTAAAGCAGCCCAAAGTAAAGCTGAAAAATCACAGGCTGACTCAGGAGCTAAGAAACTAAATAAAATGGGCATTTTATTTTAAATGAATGAAAATGAGCTGGATAAGCTTCGCTGAAAGCTCACAGGAGTAAATGGTCTGTTAAATATGCAGTTTAGCCTCAGTGTGTTGAGTCTAGACATCCTGTAACTTTGCAGTAAATGTCTCCATCTAGTGGCTACACGAGATACTACAATCATCGTTCAGCTTTCTTTCTTTTTACACTTACAGCTCCTACAGGTTAAGATCCTTTTGTTAATCTTTTATTTCATCTCTCTTTGTGTCTATTTTAATATATGCAGGTGGGAAGTACGTGCCCAGGGCCATCCTAGTTGACCTGGAGCCAGGAACCATGGACTCAGTCCGTTCTGGACCCTTTGGGCAAATCTTCAGACCCGACAACTTTGTCTTTGGTAAGAACACCACCTACTGAACAGGATGGGCTGCACTCGCTGAACACATGAACTGTTTACACATGAACTTTGGTCATTTTCAGGAGAATCAGGTCAGATTTTCCACTGTTTTTTTCCTCACATGTAGCACGCAGCAGGTACTGGTCTGCTCCACATGCACTCACATCACTGACTGTGTTATTAAAGTGAAGGAGCTGCCTGGATAGAGTGGGCAGGAGGGAGCACATTTGACTCCCACTCACTAACTGGGCAGGTAGCTGCTCTATGGGCACATCATCGCGATCAACAGTCACTTGGACATGTAGAGTGGGGAGCTGGGTGGTTAAAAACCAGCTCATGTTTGACTGGACAGCACTGGACATTTGCATTATCACATGCGCCTCTTTCAGGTCATCTCTAGAAAAGTTCAAGCCTGTGGTGCATGTGTGAAAACAGCTATAAAGTTAAAAATTATCAGATGGTCTGGAGCTGTCAGGGTTTGGACTCCTGATGAGTATCTGTGCTGCTCTATTTTGTGGCTAAAGTCACATCGAGTCCATCGGTCAAATTTAGCTCAACAGACTGTCCTACATGGCACAAACAAGCTCACTCCTGCCATAAAATCCCAGCATGAAACCCTCTGGGACCTGAGCTGACTGATTCTGACTCAGTACGATGCTTCAAAGCCAGGCTCACTTTCCTTTGTTGCTCTTTCCTTTCGCAAACACTGGGAAAAATGTTTTCTTAAACAGTTTGACTAAAAACTGAAACAGTATAATCAGCTTCACTTTTGTTTCCCAGGTCAAAGTGGGGCAGGAAACAACTGGGCTAAAGGTCACTACACGGAGGGGGCCGAGCTGGTGGATTCAGTCCTGGACGTGGTGAGGAAAGAGGCCGAGAGCTGCGAGTGCCTGCAGGGTTTCCAGCTCACGCACTCTCTGGGAGGAGGCACCGGCTCCGGCATGGGAACCCTGCTCATCAGCAAGATCAGAGAGGAGTACCCCGACCGCATCATGAACACCTTCAGTGTGGTGCCCTCCCCTAAGGTAGAGCATTGCCCCACAGGATGCACTTTTTAAAAATGACCTTTCAGTGCTTACTTATGGTAGTTTTGGAAGTCTGAGCATAGGCTGCACAATAAAAGATCAGAAAAGTGAAGCCGTAAATCTGTGTTCGCTCTAATAGTCAGCACGAGGCAAAGTCTGTAAGACCTCAGCACCTCAGTAAACACTTTCTTGATGACTTTGTGTTTTCAGTTGCTAGTTTTAAGTCATATTGAAAATAATATAATGTCCTTTTTGTAAATTATGTCCCAACAACGGTCAGAAATGAAGATAAAGCTGAGTATGAGTGACAGGTTGGCATATATCAGTGCGCATATATCTGTGTTCAGCACTTTGAACTATGGGAAATAAATCTACTGCACAATAAATCACCTGTTTGTTTATAATAAATGTTTATGCTATTTCTGCATCAGCCATGAGTATCGACGTTTCCTCTCGCTCTGTCTTCAGGTATCAGACACGGTGGTGGAGCCCTACAACGCCACGCTGTCCGTTCACCAGCTGGTAGAAAACACCGATGAGACCTACTGCATTGACAACGAAGCTCTTTATGACATTTGCTTCCGCACCCTCAAGCTCACTACGCCCACCTACGGCGACCTGAACCACCTGGTTTCGGCCACCATGAGCGGCGTGACCACCTGTCTGCGTTTCCCCGGGCAGCTGAACGCCGATCTGAGGAAGCTGGCCGTCAACATGGTGCCCTTCCCTCGTCTCCATTTCTTCATGCCCGGCTTCGCCCCTCTCACCAGCCGGGGGAGCCAGCAGTACCGCGCCCTCACCGTGCCGGAGCTCACCCAGCAGGTGTTCGACGCCAAAAACATGATGGCAGCTTGCGACCCTCGCCACGGACGCTACCTGACGGTGGCCGCCGTGTTCCGTGGGCGCATGTCCATGAAGGAGGTGGATGAGCAGATGCTGAACGTCCAAAACAAGAACAGCAGCTACTTTGTGGAGTGGATCCCCAACAATGTCAAGACGGCCGTCTGCGACATCCCGCCGCGAGGCCTCAAGATGGCCGTGACCTTCATCGGCAACAGCACGGCCATTCAGGAGCTGTTCAAGCGCATCTCCGAGCAGTTCACGGCCATGTTCCGCCGCAAGGCCTTCCTCCACTGGTACACCGGCGAGGGCATGGATGAGATGGAGTTCACCGAGGCAGAGAGCAACATGAACGACCTGGTGTCAGAGTACCAGCAGTACCAGGACGCCACCGCCGAGGAGGAGGGGGAGTTTGAGGAGGAGGTGGAGGAAGATGCCTAAGTGAAAGCAAGAAAAAATGATAAAAGGAGGGAAAAGTTAATAATCAAAAACAAACAAAAACATAGAAAAAAAAATTTAAAAAATGATGTGAAATGAAGGAATGTAGGAGAGCAGATGAGGAAGGTCAGAGGAGGGTGGAGGTCTGAATCGGTTAATAGGACAGAAGAAGAGCGGAGAATGTAGACAGAAGGAAAGATGATGTCATGACCAAATTAATGTGCCATGGTTTACTGTTTCGTGTGACGCCACGTAAGCTGGTTTGATCAAAACTAGTCTCCCAAAATCTTTGTTTTTAACTCTAAACAGACGCACTTCTAACACTTTTTATTTCATTACATACAAGGATTTTCTTTACTGTGAAGGATTCAGCTGCTGTTACACTGAGGTCAAACCAAACCCTGCTCCTACATTCAATCAAACAAGCTTAGTGTTTGACCTGCGATCAAAAACACACTTTCAGCCTCAGTGAAAAAAATCATCTTCGGACTTCTTTGCTGATTTTGTGCAGAAGAGGTGGAAAGTGTATCTGTGACGCCTGATTCAAAACAAATAACTGAGCTGTACAGTCGCACTGGGCGGCCTCTTCATGTTTGGCATCAGCTGATTGTTGGTTTTGGTCTTTTCATTGAGTTTGTTGAACAAAATTTGAAAATCATGTCGGCGTAATCAAGGTTATCACATTGAGTGTTGAGATAGTTTCAGGTGTGTAACCTCGTAGTCAGTCTAAGTAATAATAAATCATTCTGTTATCAGTGTTAATGCCTTTTATCAGTGTTATTTACCGTTTTGTCTCAGCTTTCAAGATCAACTCTCAGTGATAAATGTGATTTTGGGCAGCAGGTGAGAAAACGTTATCAGTATTTCTTCTTCTGAGGCAGATATGCTTAATTAGCTGGATAATCTCTCATTTTTGACGCTTTTGTCGCAACCTTTTTAAGACTGCATGAGATAAAGAGTCCTGTGTGAGTCAGTCTTACGCTTGCAGAATATATTTTTTCTTTTCTGGACATCAGATTTTGCACCTTTGTGTAAATGTCTCTCCAGCCTCTGTGAACTCAGAGAGTTGTTTTTCTACAGCGTCGTGCTGTCATTAGCTTTTGTGGGGAAGAGGCATTCTGGTCTTACTAGACTGAAGGGAGCCATCAGTTATAATCAGGCCATTAATCTTTTCTTTTTCTTTTTTTTTAAATGAAAGCACAAGATTGAAAGTTAATGTCAAAGACGGGAACATCTGTTATCTTCTAGTAAATACAGATTCTTGGAAGTGGTTAACCACAACAAAAGTCACATTCAGTAAAACGTCAAAGAAAATGATTTGCTTTCCTGTGATATATACATTGGCAGAGCGTTCATAGCAGCAGCAGCAGGATTTTTCTCAGACGCCAGCCAACGTTTTGAGGAGAAACACACTGCACATGCTCAGTGTCCATTATACTAGTAAGTACAGATCCCTTGAAGTGATTAGCCACAACAAAAGTCCCATTCAGTGGATTTCCAAGAAACAAATTCATTTTTAGATATATATTTATTATCAACCAATGTTAGAGGAGAAGCGCACTGCACATAACAACTGCTCTGTTTTCCTTTCATACCACATCTCAGGCTAATAGAGCCCTCAGCTCCTCTGTGTTAAAAGCATGTCGCCTGTTGTTGGATTAACCGTCTGCTGTACTGTTTGAAAAGACTTGAACAAAGTTAGAACTAAAGAATACGTTTCTGAGACTCAACGGGACATTTTCCAATAAAAAAAAGTATTTAAATTCAAGCAAAGAAACATAAATCTGAGTGTTAAAAAAGTCAGAGTGACAGGAAAGATCAGCGTCTTTGAAGAGTTAACGTTGTGGATAAAAGTTGAAAACTTCCCTCACTATTATTATAACCTCACTATTCAGGCCAACATCTGAAGATCTGAAGTCTAACCTTAACATTTCCTGAAACATGTTTTAAAAATAAAATGGCCAGGTGCTTTTATTTTGAAAGACAAACCCCCCAGCTGCTTTGCAGTTTTATATTTCATCCTTTAACATATTAATTTAATTTTTCATTCTCCTAAATCTTTTCACACTGAGCCACTACAGTGTGCACGTGAACTTCAGCCATGTTTTCTTTGTGTTTCCTCTGTGCTTCATGTTGTTTGTACTTTTTTTTATTTTGAAGCTCGTTTGAAACTGTTTCATTTGGTATCCTGTTGACTGTGAAACATTTGGGAGAAATAAAAACACATTTATAGGAAAAAAATCGCCTGCCGTGTCAGTCATTATTAATGATCAGCTTTTAGTCTGCTTGTAAACAGCTTTCAGTGTCAGCTTTCAGGAAGTCGGTACAATATTATAACAGCAATAAACCGAGTGAGAGCTGCAGGCAGAAGCAAACATCCAAAACATATTTTCCCATCAAAGCAAAGTTAGATTTCTTGAGCTGAAAAGTGTTTTTAATCTCATTTTTTATTTATCTCGGTATTTCTTTAAGATTAAGTTAGTATTGAGTTTATAACATGTAAGGAAATTATGAAAGATTTTAATCTGGTTTCCATGATAACTTAAAGTCGTCTTCCCAACAAGCTAAAACATAAATATCATACGTTTGCTATAGTAACTCATTGTGTTTAACAGATGGCTATTTTATTATACAGCGAGGTTTTAGGTATCAAAGTGGGGATGCTTTCAGAAATTTTTAGCTTTATTTATTAGTTAATATGAAATAAGCAGGAACTGTGAGTGGATAGGATAGTGGGGGGTGAGAGCTGATCAGTTTTAAACAAGCAGGTCTGAGAGCATTTGCTACTTAGACAAGGGTAGACTTTAAATTTTGGGCAGAAGGTGGTTTCCAGAAGATTTGAGACGTGTTTCCCAGTTTGAGGGACATAGCAGAAACCACATAGTCTCTCAGTCTTTCCTCGTTTCCTCATGGTGTAACTGGGAAACTGGAAATCAGAGAACAATCCAACAGGAGTGGGTGAGAGTGAGCCAGCCAAACTTTCTGATTGGTTTAAGGTGAAAGGAGAAATTGGAGAATGTAATGAAGTGCAGGGCAGAAGTAACAAATTAGCAAACCAGAAGATACTGTGGCTTGAACAGGAGGAGCAGGGCCAGGTTTAAAGATCTCCCATCTATACTTAAACTCCTGTTTTTCCTTTCACCTTACACCAATCAGAAAGTCTGGCCCACTCTCACCCACTCCTGGTGAGAGTGTGTCTGCCAGAGAGTTCCAGAGAACAGGGAAGAAAAAAGTAAGAGCAGGACAGAGGAGGCCATAACAGCTACACAGGTAAGAAACATGGGATTTAATACAAATAACCAAAGCATAGTCAAACAGGGTTAAAGTTGATCCTGTTTTCTGCTAATGTACATCTTAAATCTGGGTACCTATACTGTATACATGATACATCAGTAAATACATAGATCAATAAGCACAAACACAACTGACTCAATGAAAATTAGCAGGAGTGATCCCTTTCACTCTGTGGGGGGAGGAGGTTACCATCTGCTGCAGTGCTCGTTGCTCTTTGAAGATTTTCATTATAACTCCTCTGTGTGTTTGGGGTCGCTGTGCTGCTGCAGAGCAAATCTGAGGCCCATCAGAGGCTCCCTGGTGATGAATGAGCATCTAAACATCTTCAGCACGTATGCACGTCAAGTCTGGACAACTAATTCAAGTATAATAATGTCCAGACTCCACAAATAGGCAGATAAATAGCACTTCTACAGGGCCTGCGCCTCCGGCAGGTCGAGGCTGTGATTCAGTCGAAGGCAGTGACGCTGGGAGCTGGCATAAATCAGGACCTTGGACAGCATCAACAGAGAAGTACAAGTCAGGAAATCGGGATCTTGGTCAGCACCTCCTCAGTAAGCCGGGAAGATGAAAGACCGCACTAATTTACATCCAACATAGATCTCTTGTTGATTTATTGCTAACAGTGTAAAACAGAAATGACCCTCTGGGTCAGTCCAGATTTTTGCATCCATTCTAAGACAAATAAATAAATAAAAAAGTAGAATAGTACAGTGCATTAGACTATGCAAATGTTTCAATAAAGTAAAGTCTTTTTCTCACATAAATGAAATGTGATGAGTCAAAGTGGCTCAGTTAATATTTTTTTTAATAAAATTAAAATATAAAAATTGTAAAACAATTATTTTTAGAAACTGACAACAAATGTGTTCAATCTAGTAAAATGCAATAAAAAAACAGAGTCTAAAAACTGCCCAAACTTATTGGAGAAGAGTGCTGTCAATCGTTCTCTGGCACAATGACAAGAGCTGTTCCAGTACTGCTTTTACTACTTTTCTGCTTGTGTAAAGATGCTGGTGCAGTAACATTAAGCACTGCTGCTTGTAAACAGTTGTTCCACACTAAAATGAATAAAAAACACCTACAAACAACCATGACTGATGAGCACCTGTGGCCTGGTATACAGAGGTCTAGTATACCTCCAAATTACATCGATGAATTTATTCTACTATTTAGTAGCAAACACAAACAAAAAGAGAACAGCTGTTTTTTAAAAGGCTGTTTTAAAGCAGAGCTCACCCAGCTGGGTGATGGCTTAGAATGGGAAGTAAAGATGCATATTAAGTTACTCCCACCTCATGTATGCTTTAGCTGTTGATCACACATGTATGAAATAAATTAATCTGATGAAACACAGAAGCACAGTCTAACAACTTGTTGTTATTTGGCTACACGTCTGCAGGGAGTTATTTTCAATATTTTTGTGATTTTAGACTAAAAAGAGATAACTATACACAGAAGTTGCTATGGTAACTTGCCAGCCCCTTAAATTACAGCTCAATAAAAACTGGAAATTGGGTCTTTGCACCTCATACTGACATTACTCTCTGTGAATACATGATCAGACTTTATTACAGGATGCCAGCTTAAACTGAGAAACTTGATCTGATTTGGACCAGCTCTCTTATATTAATAACTAATATGCCAATCTGCTTTCTATTTTTGTCTGCCCTACATCCATTGGTTAATAATTTTCTGCCTTTGCAATGCACATTAGCATCATGTTATCTGTAGATCTTTAGGATATCAGTTGAATTTACTGTAGATATGCAGCATATTAATGCAAATGCTGAATATTTGCATTAATACACAACAGAGGAACTTTTATTATTGCAGCACTGGAGCTCTATGTGTGCACTGTGACAGTTAACAGTACGAAGCTGCCCAATGTCTTCATTAGAACATAATGCAAATCTTTTTACCGACTCAGCAAAATGCGTTTTAATGACACTGCAAAAGCTTCTGCATGTTTTATACAGCTTAAGGGGTTTTCTGTTTTTTGCAGCGTGTTAATCACATTGCGCTTGTGATTAACAGGAGACCATTCACATGCCACTTAATATTGATTTTAAAAGGTGTGTCTGTCACTTCCTGTAATTGGCTTTCTTCATTTTTGATTTGTAGTTGTCTTCCACTTCATGGGTTAAATATGTCTGTGTTTTTATGTAAATCTTGTTGATTGCAAAGGAACAAAGCGCTTTAATGTAACTGAAAAAAATAAGATCGAGCACATGCTGTTAGAAATAAATACTATAAAATAATAATTATGTAAATGTACGAAAAACGACAATGCAAAAAAAAATATAAACATAAACATAAAATTGTTTTCGATGGTAATTTTGAACAACAGGCTGGAGAAATCGTGCATGTGTGATGGTGGCCTGAGGTTAAACTGCAGAGCGGTTTCTTGTGGCTCCGAGCCAGAATCGACGCTTTCTACCGAAGCTTTCCGAGAAAAGCCGAAATGAAATGGTCCACAAACCCGACATCAACCGAAAGTCCTCAGCCCACTCCCGAATCGGCCTCATTGAAGTCTCTAGTTGTCGAGTTGGGGGGTGATGGGGTGGACGAGATTGGTGAGATAAAGAAGGAAAAACATTTCCATCACTCCTGAGCCCCTCCCTGTCCAGTGATTTTCGGATCTGAGGCTTGACAAAGGTAATTACCCTCATCCATTTATAATTGCATATTACAACGACTGGTCTTTTTTTCCTCGTGATTTCGCTCAGTCAGGGAGGTAGTGGGTTAAATTCTGCAGTTTTTCTTCGCTGTTTTCACTATTTGCTTGTGTTGAGCGCTCGCACCGGTGATGTAGGGCGTGTAACCACCGGCGGCAGCAGTTACAGGGATTTCCTTCACACAATAATAAAGCAATTAACGCTACATTAGGGGCAAACTTTCTGAATTTCCCGGGAAAATTGCAAATTCCACAGCATTCAGGCAGAAATCAAAGCGCTGCGTTTGTTTGCATGGTGCCACTGCGCACAGTGGCCTCCTCCATTCTCCTAATTTTGGCTTAATTCTGTAAATTCATTCGTGTTTCTGCTGACGCCACTGAAAAAGCAGAGTCTTTGCACTCATGCTGATAATCAGATCGCCAAGTGGTTTAACGCTCGATATGCTGTATAGCGTATGATCCCGTGCTGCCCCTGGCTGTGGTGCATTATCGTGTGCTGTGTTCGGGAAATACCCGTCTGAAAACAGGGTATTTTCCAGGCAGAAACCGTTATGCAATGCACTATAGCACACACCACAGCCTCCCGCTGAAGGGGTGAAGTATTGGTCACTGAAAAGTCATTTACATTTTATTAAGAAAATGGATGGATGAATAAGTGCTGTGGTGAACTGTGGGAAGCCTTGCTTTTATTTTGTGGTAAATACATGAACCAAGCCACCGGTCTGTGCGTCATATTTATGAAAAATGCTTCTTATTAGGGTTCGTTTTGCTACAAATCTCCTCTAAGTGACGTGCCAATATTTGATTACTCTTTACTTAAACCATAAATTGATGGTTTACTGTTACCCCTCTGACATCTGTGAATTAATGAAACAAAGAGAGTCTCCATTCATGTTCACTCTGTCCCTTTACTCCCCTCCATTTTATCTGGACATCCACAAATTGGGACCGGTCCCATTCATGCTGGTGGTGGTCGTGACACACCCTTGGCTGCACCAGCTGCTGCTTCTGGCTTTGTGAGCTGTATAAGGAGGGGTTAAAGGGGGGATGGGGGTGGAGGTGCAGAAGAGAGTACATGCAAGTCCACAGAGTGGAGCCAATCTTGAAGGTGCAGCATCTTTAGATTTGAAGTTCCACTGCTGATCACTCTGACTGGAAAATGGACACAAGGGAGAAGCTTTGGATTAGCATTCTGAACATCAGTGATGTTCAGCATTTTCAGGTGGTGCAGAAGGGACCAGGTACCACTTAGGTGTGGCAGGTAGGAAATAGGAAAATGCTACTAGGAAAAAATAGCACTTGAAAATTGAAAAGTCATCGAGTTATAACCATCACAGCTGACCTCCATAAACATGCATTACCAGCATTGTCAGTATAAAAGATGCATGCAGCCACCATCACTCATTAGTAAGGGAAGTGTCAGTTAAGCATTTTCTCTGTTCCCATCTTGGTGTTTTGAAAGTGGATGTCAGGAGTGCACATCAACTTTTACCTCTAATAATGACCAAAGCCTAAAAAAAACCCCCAAACTTCAAGTTCCACTCAGTATGACCTGAAACCACCGAGAAAGCCTATGAAGTCATCAGGAAAATGTCTACTGAGATTGTGGAGCAAGCTAACAGAGAGCTGTTCTTACGAAGCCTTCTTTGGAAGTTTAGATGAGTCGCCCCCTGCTGGCCATTAAAAGTAATTCAGCTTTAAGGCTTTTCTGCACTTCTGTGGAAGCTACTTTTATCTTTTATAGCATCTTAAGTTAATTTCTTGCAAAGTAAAGGAGTTGGAGAATAGTAGATCATAGATCAACCCCCCCGAGAAATCAGCACCTCACCGCAGTGAAAGGGGGTTATAGCAAATTGGTCTCAGGGGAGGAATCAGACAAAGAGCGATGGAAAACCCTAACAGAACAGCGTTCTCTGAGTCGGTTAACCTCACCTGGAAGTGGGAAATTGGGGCTCTCTCTCTCAGAACCAAGCCTGTAAGAAGTGACCAGGTCAGTGTAGATGGGGCCTGTTTGGGCACAGTCCAAAAAAGATAACGTGCTTTAGCCCCCCTGTGGACCCACCACTTGTGTCGGTGGGCACTGGGGTTTGAGCATGTGGACCCTCAGCATCACAGACTGGTTTCTGGAACACTGTGAGGCATATGAAGGTGATTTATTGTCTCAAATTCATATTTAAAGGTTTCAGTGCATATGATTATATTACTTTTTATTATATAGTTATATATGATGCAGTGTGGAGGACAACACTATGTCCACCTCTCATTTCCACCTGTGCTTGCACTGGTGCGACAACACAGTTTTTGAGAGTCGAGGTACCCCAAACCTTCACGTCTTCTGATGTTATTGAGAAACTGTCACTGCTGTCTCAGTACAGGTGGAGGATATTTGACATTAGTGCACTATCATCACAGCTTATGAGTCAGACTAACCTTGAAAGGAATCAGAAGGATAATTAATGAGAGAGAAGACAAAGAAGGGAAAGTGTTTGAAGAGAAGATTAGAAGTACAGAAAGACAAACAGGAAACCAGAATCAGATTGAAGGTGGGAGATGAGAGAGCTGATACTGAAACAGGAGGAGGATGGAGGCATGATGCTGTTGCCCTCCGTCTTGTGTGGGAGAGCAGCGATGAGGTGGAAAAGGCTCTTAAATCCGTCAGTCACGATTGATGTCAGACTGATGAGATCAGCCGGGAAGATGTACCCTCTGAGCCTCTCACCGCGGGGCGGCTGCTGGACGTGTCATACGCACTTCACTAAATGCTATGCCTTGTCTAGTTTGATTGATCCTTTTAGTTATAATAGGAGACATGAGAGCTATGACCCCATTTAGACTCAGCCTCTATAAATGGACACGAGAGACTCAGCCAAAGGACAACGATTACATCTGTATAACAGGCCTCTTAGCTTATTATGACTTTCCTCTGACGCAGCGAGTGAGATGTTTAGAAAACCAGAAACTCTGGAAAATGCATCATCATACCTGCACTTGAAGAAATCCAAACCGGCGGTGTCAGGTGTGAGTTTTGTTTCATGCACAGCCACTACTCCCACCGCACTTCACTGAATAGATATTCCACGTTTTTAAAGTGGATGTGTACATTTATGTAATCAGCAGCAGCCTGTCATTTTCCCGTCAGATGCATGCTTCCTCTCAATCAATGAATCAAACCTGTGATTTATGTCTTTGCTGCAGCCCAGCATGAGCACTCACACATGCAATGAACTAATGCCACTGTAGAACATTAAAGTGAGATGATTTAAATCTGCTTCAAAAGGGCGGCGATTAGAAAATATGCTATGATTACTGTGTTTTCTGCAAAGGACTAAGAGCCTCTGGAACAGTTTTCCTGCCTACAGTAATGCTAGGGTGTCATTTTGAAATGTCCTCACATGTGTTGATGTGCTGAAGGAAAGTGTATGGGCTGTCACCTCTTTTTTTCTTTCTTTAAATAGCACTCTAATCCCTCATCTGAAGGAGCTGGCAGAAACGCAGTGGCATTTTATTGTTCTCTCAGTCTGAAGATGCCGTGATTCCCTCTTTTCCACCATCCTGAACTGGATCCAGGCAGGAAAATAAATTATACTTCCAAATATGCTGCAGAGCTCTGAAACCTGCTTTAAATTTAATAACCTTTTGCAGGCTGAAATCTGTAATCAGCAGGAAGAACCACTTTATTTGAATAAAAACTGAATTATCAGCAGGTATTTGGCATTCCTGTTCATTTCGTCTTTGTTGTTCAGAGTTATGTGGAAGGTTGAGTAAGTTTCAAATTAAAAGCGGACATATTTAGCCCGCGCCTGTTTGTGTGTTTTGTTTTGCTGAGCAGGCGTTTTGAAGTCGGTTGTGTCAGCCGCCCCATTAGAGCGGCGCTGTCGAAACAATGCCAAGGATGGAAGCAGGTGGATTGATTATTGTCATCCAAGTGTCAGCCTGATTGCAGGTGTAGTGTTAGGACAGTGGATTTGTGTTGTAGATGAATGCAAGTCTTTGATGTGAATCTGCATTTAATTTAATACTTCGACAGTATGTCAGTCTTTTACACCCACATGTCGTCGTGTTCCCCGACAGGATTATTACTAGCTTTTATAACAGGGTTGTGCGTACAAGATGGACACAGACGGCTGTAGACACGAAGAACATGAAGTAGTGACTCCTGTAATGCTTCTTTGACGTTCTCCTGAATACTGCATGTGTAGCTGGAGCTCATAGTGCAGCTCCTACCTCTTGTCTGTGAGGGGCATTTAGTTAGAAGAAAGGTGGCTTAAATGAAGTTTGGTCTTAAAATTAAAGAAGCTGAAGCAGCTGGTTTTAGACAGTGAATAAAATGAGGAGCTACACCAGCATAAGATGATAAAGGATGATGTTGACCTGTGAGTAATGTAAGGGATGTTGCTTGTTTTTGGACTCCACTCGAATTTTAAAAATGAGTATAAGGTGCTGGAAATGAGCATTCAGGCCTACTTTAACGACAGCTACTCTGAGTACTTGACTACTGTTTTTTAGCATTGATTTACAATAATGGGGGCCTGCTCAACTGGTCAGTAATACTTGTAGTAGTCCATGTGGAGATCAGAGTATACACCTCAGTGGCCACATCATTAGTCACACCTTCCTGTATCAGGTTAGACTCATTTTTACGTTCACAACTGCCTGTATTATTTGTAGCATACATTCAACAAGGTGCTGGAAAGATTCCTCAGAGATTTTGATCTGTGTTGGCATGAAAGCATCACACAGTTGCTCCTGATTTGTTGACCGCACATCCATGATGTGATCCTCCCATTTCAATACATCGCAAAGGGAAAGATTGAGATCTGGCAACTGTGGAGGCCATTTAAGTACAGTGAGCTGGTTGTCATGTCAGTTTTGTGACATGGTGCATTCTCTGGCTGGTAGATGGGTACACTGTGCTTGTAAGAGATGGACATAGTCAGAAACAATACTCAGGGAGGCTGATAAGGCTGATAAGAAACTATAATCCCCACCACCACCCTGAACCACAGATACAAGACACGATGGAAACCGTGGTTTCATGTTGTTCATGCAAAATGCTGAAGCGAGCCGACTGTCAGAGTTCTTCTTCATTCTGATTCTCAGTTTAAGCTTCAGTAAGTCGTCTTGATCGTCTCTACATCCCTAAATGTTCATTCGATTTTTGCATTAACCAGTTTATGTTGTTAATCTTTCTACTCCTTTTTGTTTCTAGCTGTTTCATCGTGTCTGTCTTAATCTTTCATCTAATTATCCCACCTTAATAACTATGCTACTACTGCTTAGTGTAAGCCGGTGCAGTTGCAGCTAAAGGTCAGTCCCCTCGTGCCAGCTGGCTCCTGTCCAGCTCATCATCCCAAAGTAGTGGCTGTGCACTCTTGCATTTAAATATCTCCTACTTTGTCTTCATTTACTCTTCATCTTTTTTCTCCTCTTGATTCCTCCCCTCTTCCTCCGTTGCAGTTTGTGATCCTGTGTCGTGAGTGGAAAGCCGATTATCTCCCAGCACCACAGGAGACACGAGGAGCCGCTGTTCAGCTCGCGCAGCACAACATCACGTTTTTGTCTTGAAGACACTTTATCTATAAAACTTGACTTAATAATATATTTGACTTTGCAACAGCACTATAGGTTTTCTTGCCAAAGAGTGTTGGCGGAAGTCTACTCTTAGATATTTAACGAGCTAATTTGCGAAAAGCTCCTCAATGCCGCACAGCGGTGTAGAGAATTTAGGGGTGGGCGGGGTTGGGTGCTTCTCCTCAACTTGAGGACAAAAATTGAAGTTGGCATGCTTCTACCTTAGCGAGGTGTTTCTAAATTAAACACAGAAGCTAACAAATATATCTTGTCAAATAAAATTACCGTATGGGAAATGTTGCTTTTTTTAAAAACCTGGAGCCACGATCCTGCTATAAAAAGCCTTTTTTAATTTGTTTTGTATTGTCTGTGGGTTTCTCTTCTCTTTTGTGCACAGATCAACTGTTCAAGATGAAAGTAATCGGCGCCGCAGTGCTCAGCGTCCTGTTCTGCACGGGTAAGCAAGAACATAATCAGTCACCAGGGAGAGAGTTTAGATAGATGAACTGTTGAAACAGACTTCCTGCAAAACCACATTTGTTTTAACTGGGTGATTAGCATGGATGCTGTGAAAGCCTCACCAAAGAAGCTAAAACACATTGTGATCTAGTTAATTTCCACTTATTTCCTTTCATTTCGCCTGTAATGAAGAATCTGGCTCTTTGTTTTTGCATCCAGTCTATTGTTAGCTGTCATTATTGGCGGCATTTACATTTCAAATGCTTTAATGCTTTCTGCGGAAGCTGTGTGGTTTTTCACTTGGAACAAAGGAAATGATTTAAAGGTTTTTGTATAATCCAGCAGACTAAAAAGAAATGCGCATTCAAATAAACTCATTTTAAACTAATCTTTTGTTGTTTTCCCACAGTCCTGCCAGCATCTGCAAAAGGTAAAAATGGTTGTTTGGATGTTAATGCACGCCTGAGAACGCTCTTTGAGGATTATTATGTTATACACGACAAAGACAGAGTGTTTGTGCTTTTAGGTTAAAGCCAAGTATAAAAACTAACAAAAAGAGTAATTCAACATATCTAATAAAAACATCTTGATTGCTTCTACCAGTAAAAACGGAACACAGGACAGCTTTCTTTGGCGAGGACGTCCACATCGATGTCCCACGTGGGAATGGCAGCGAGGTCATCTTTAAATCTGCGACCAGCGAGTCCTACGACATGCCGCTGATCACAGCGGGGAAAGTGGTGAATCACAACATTTCCTATTCCAACACTTTGGGCTACCTGGTGCTAGAGGACGTGCAGGAGCAGAACGAGGGCACGTACATCATCAAGGACACCAACAATCCGAACACTGAAAGGCACTTCAAACTCATCGTCAAGGGTAAGCCTCCCTCTGTCTTCTTCATGTGCTTTAAGTTAGATTTTTTTTAAATGTGGTTTGGAAACAGGAAAAATGCTGGACACAAGAGATACGAAATGCGAAGGAGACATTCTGTGCAGGCCGGCAGTATAACCGTGAAAGAAATTCTAAATGTTCTCTATGATCGGTCTTGATTTTTTAAATTTCACCTGTCTTACAGCAAAGATTGTTCAACTCAAACACACAAAGAAGACCAGGTTTTATTTGCAGGAAGCCAGAAAATACAAATTAGTCACCATCTTAAAAGGAAACGCAACACGTCATGTTAGATGACTCAAAAGCGCTTTGGGGCATCTCATGTGTTTTTAAAAATGTGCTTTGTAAATAAAAGTGACTTTACTTGACATAAGCTTGATAAGATACACACTGTGCTTTACGTACATGAAGATACAGGACCCATGTTGACAATAGTGCAGAAGAGAGGCGAAGAAGAGAGCGCTGACAGGGTGGAGTGAAGGGTGAAGACGACTGTCAGGAGTGATTATGACTAAAGGATAGCAGCAAGAGTGAAGATGATAGCGAGATGTGTGTGTTTACTGGGTTTTGTTTGGAGCTGACAAAAAGACAGAAGCCAGAGGTGGAGGTGGCACAGATGGAAATCAGTGGAACAGCTCAGGTTAAGCAGGTGGAGACAAAGTCAGAGAACCAAGAGATGGTTTGTACATGTGCCGAGGTCAGATAGTAGATATGCTGGACAGACGATGGTAAAGATGGAGCTGCCAGGCAGGAGGAAAAGAGGAAGATGACACAGAGCATTCATGGATGTAGTGAAGGAGGACATGAGAGGGTTGGGCTCACTGAGATTTCTCCTGAGAGTTTAATATTTACACTGAGGTGACTTTTGCCACAACATGACAAATTTCTCATCTTTGACTGTTTGTTCTCTGTGTCGATGATCAGACTGCGCCTTGGAGCAAATTGTCAAATACGGAGAAACCTACTACATCCATCTTAGCAACATCAAAGGACCCATCACCCTGGAGTTCAGGTATGGTCATCAGAGTGAATCAGTACCAAAGCTGGAATCATTTTCTTTACAGATTGTTTGAATGTTTTGACTTAAACAAGAACAGTGTGATGAGAAGACAAAAACAAATGCAAAAATGCAAACATGCCATAAAATCTAGAAAAAGGGAACACAAAGCAGAAATCTAGAGATAACAGATGGGTGGGTGACAAAGGCCAAAGGGCTGTATACACAGAGGACTGATCACACATTAGGAAACAGGTGGGAACATCCAGGGAAACATTAAGTAAAAGCACAGAAGACATACAAAGAAAAACAGTTACCAAATATACCAGAAAGACACACATGACAGAGAGAGGGGACGACTAGAAACACACAAAGGAATAACAATAAAACACATACAGAGGCTGCTCTCCAGCTCCTTCTGTGTTACATCTTTTGTGTGTTGAAATAAGCCAGAAATGAATTAATAAAGAGAAGAAGAAACAGGGCGGTTAACATCTCTGGAAACATCCTTAATCGCAGTCACTGTGTTACTTTATCTGTTCTGTATTATTCTGATTTTTCACCATTTTTAGGCCCAGTCCGTCTCAACTTAATCAGTCAGAGACGCAGTACACAACCGAGCCTCCACCTGTGGTGCTGTACGACCAGACGGGTGTGTTGGCAGAAGAATACATGAAACGCCTCAGCGTGTCGGAGAAGCGTGTGGTGCTGCACTCGGTCAGGATGACAGATGAAGGCAGCTTTACAGTAAAAGACAGCGAGGGCAAAGTCAAGATTCGGACCTGCCTGAATGTCAGAGGTAAGTGAAGATCTGAGCTTTACAGCATCCTGTCGGCTTTAATCGATCACTCGGTGTTAAAGTGAGTCATTCTGTGTGCGTGCAGATGCTTTGTGCCTCTGACTTCCTGTCAGTCAGTAGCTCTTTTCTTTGTATTTTACTTAAATTCTACCACAATGGCAAACTCTTGTTTATTTTCCCTGAACGTATTCACACTTCATGTATTATTTTTTCTGCTTGGCCCACCTGCAGTGACTCTGCCCCCAACTGGGGTTTGTGTGTGTAGTTCTTAACCACACAAGCCCAAGGCTACACTTTTAAAATTTTGCCTGAGGAGAAAATCAAATTTAGTCAATAAAATAAAGTGTCAGGTAAAAATAAGTAACCTTGGGCTCTATGCATGAAAAAAACTTTTGATGCACAGTAAGGCTAATTTTAAATGTTGTTAGTTCAGAGTGTGATTTGAAATAGAGATTATAAAGTTTTTGCAATATTTTTCTACCTAATCAAAAGTGACAAAAAAGCCACGAGACAATCATTCAGCTGGTGTTACTGAACCTGCTTT
>NW_005187643.1:667921-683633 GCF_000239375.1 Pundamilia nyererei | reverse complement strand
TTAAAAAAAAGGTTAAACCCACCTATAGGGATTCTGAGCTCAATCAAAAACACATTTACTTTGGTGAAGGTTACAGAGCCAAAATATTACAACTGAAGACTGATAAATATCACTGAAATTAAAACACCGCTGAGTTTCTACAGCAACACAAGAGCTTCTGTGAGGCTGGTCTTTGAGCTAAATGCCAACATTTGCATACTTTCATGCAGATAATGTAGTTATGTACCATTTTAATTAACTAGTATTATAACAATATACGGCTAAGCCTCGTGGGAGACTTTATTATGAGTAATATAGATTTTCTTTTTCATAACTGTGTGGTTTTGTGTTTCAATGTCACGAGTAATTTATCTCATTGGGAGGATGAATGTCCACCAAATTTCATTAATAAAACTCATTAACCTCTAATCAGTTCATCCCATGTTTCAGTCCAGCCTCAGTGCAGCAGACTCATTGAATGAATGATTGATATGTTGCTTCATACTCAATATTTTCTCCGTGCTCCACCAAGTCAGAGTGGGGTCCTTCCTGCCCACTGCTGTTTGTCGGGGGTGTGAAAGGGAACTGAAACGCAGGACTCACAGGCACAAAATAATAAAGTGAAAACAAATTTTTTTATTAGGAGGAATGTCATAGTTCATTAATGAGGCTCAAAATGCAAAACAGATGTTCAACACACTCAATTGCAGGAACCTAAGAGGGAAAATTAACAGTTGCTGATACAAAGGACGAAGGGAAACTGGGGCTATATAAACACAGACACCGAGGGTTAATCAGGGAGTTAGACACAGCTGAGCCTCAAAGCACAGGTGAAAGTAATCAGGAGGTCGACACAAGGGAAGTAAAACTAAATTTAAAACACAACTAACTAACAAACTAAAACAGAAAGGAACTAAACAGGGAAACTGAAGACACAACAGTAAACTCAAAATGAGAAGTTAACAAAAGAAGAACCCGAGGAAACTAATACTTTTGTACGAGCAGTAACTGTAACTAAACGTAAGAAACAAAAAGATAATGTAAGATATGAAGACTCAAACAGAAAACCAAACAGGTATTAATCTCTGGCTCTCTGCCACTGCATGTCTTTTATCCTGTCTTCCTTCTCTCATCCCATGCAGCAGATGGCCACGCCCCTCCCTGAGCCTGGTTCTGCCGGAGGTTTCTTCCTGTTAAAAGGGAGTTTTTCCTTCCCACTGTCGCCAAAGTGCTTGCTTGTAGGGGGTCATCGTTGGTTTTTTCTCTGTACGTATTACTGTAAGGTCTGCCTTACTGTAATAGGTACAGCGCCTTGAGGCGACTGTTGTTGTGATTTGGTGCTGTATAAATAAAATTGAATTTAATTGAACTGAATATTGTTTAATAAGATTTTAAAAAGTCCAAAAGACATACAACCCTGGGTCTCACTGGCCTAAAGATAATCTGGGAAAACATCCCTGTTTTATTATTATTAAACATTTCCACATGTAATTTTCACCAGTGCAGCACAATGGTCTGTTTTAAAGACAACTATTTTGCTGACCCCTTGTCTTGGGTTAGGACAGCAGGGCATCCACAGACCCCCACTAATGCAGGCTGGCTTAGAATCATATGATTACGTTTGTGGTGACACATTTATATCCTGTGTTTATGCTATTGTGGTGAGCAGCATCAGATTTAAGTTTTATATTTGCTGCATTTAGAAAAATTAGTCTTCCAACAGGTTAAATCAAGTTTAAATTTCTCTGAACACACACACAGAACTATGTGTGTTTTTTGGTCTGCCACAGATCACCTGTATTTCAAGCACCTCGCTTATGGAGACAACTTCAACATGCAGCTCCACCTGCCCTACTCCAGCGTCAACGTCGTCTTCAAGCCCAAATCAGACAGTCGGGGCCGAGCCATCGTGGACGAGGGGGTTGTGGTGACGCCGATGGACCCGCTGCTGGAGGGCAGGGTGAACGTGGAGGGTTCACATCTCACCTTGAAGAAGGTCCAAGTGTCTGACTCGGGCGTCTTCAATGTGACAGACCTGGCTGGGCATCTTGTAGCTGCTGTCTACATAGATGTAGCCCGTAAGTGAAAAAACACATTTAAATGAACAACATGCTCTGTATTGCTGTTGGCTAACAAGCATAATAAACTAATTAGCATAATTTTTGTATTGTAAAAATGCAAATAAAGACGCAGAGAGGGCTGCTAGCATGTTTGCAAGTCAGTGTAATACAACATGAACTACATGAACAAAGGCTGGAAGCAAAGAGAGACAGAGCACCGGGCTTAACATCAAACTTTTATCGTATTCAAACTCACGCTGAGAAGTTGGAGCATCAGAATCAATACAGAGAGAGGAAAGTGCCTCTGACTGATAAATGAAGGACAAATGATGCCTGAAATCATTTCCAGCTTTTTTGCAGCTAATGGGACCGTAGATTACAAAAGAACCTTGTGTTGTATTAAATAAGACTTGAAGCTAGCATTTCAAATCAAAAACTCATTAGGAAAGTGTTTGCTGAGTCATAGATGAACTGAGCTGTGAGATGATTTCCTCAGCCAGAGGAGTCGCCCCCTGCTGGAAATGAAAAAATCATTTTTTTCTGCATTTTTTGCAGCTTAGCATTTCAGGTCCAGAGGCTACATACAGCTGTTATACATTCATTTCTGATTTTCCCTTTTTTAAAGAGCAGACACTGAAGCTGGTCTTTCTGTGTCACAGTGTAGTCATAAATATTAATAATTTAAGCAATAACATGCTGAAGGATGTACAACACTGCAGGCTGCTGACATTTATGTGCCTGCGTGCCCTGGATGTATTTCTATTTTTATATAAAGTGTAATACAAAGGGAGTCAGAAGAGCAGAAACCAATGAATAATAAATAAATTAGTGACATTTTACTTTAATACTTCCAGTTTAACATTTGTGAGTAATATTTATAAATATAATAAATGCAAGTGGATAAGAGCACCTTAAATCCCCACATCTGATCGTTTACTTCCTCCTGAGGAGAAAACGCATGATATTTATCATGGCTCTGCAATTGTGTTTTTCTGTATTATAGTTCACGATGTTAAATGCTTATTTATTTCTTATCAGTTTTATGCGGGGGATGTTGCCGGCACATGTGCACGGATGACTGACGTGTTAACAGCAGAAAATGATGAGATTTAAAGGAGGCAGAGATGAAAGCTGATATCTGTTCTTTCAGGGTTTTGAAGCATCATTCCTGTTGTCACAGAAGACTCATTATTTCTCGCCATGGTTGTTTTTTCCTTACCCGTCCTCGTCTGTCTCGCTCAGCTTATAAGCTGCCTCCCCTGACTCTGGCCATCCTCGCGCTGCTGGGCCTGGTTGCCCTCATGCTGCTGGCGTGCCTGCTGTCCTGCATCTATAAAGTACATAAGAGGAACGAGAAGAACAAGAAGTTGACGCTTATTGCTCAGCAGGCTGGCAAGAGTGACGGCGAGGCTTTCAGACAGGTAACCCCCATCTTTAGTTCTTTATTTCTCTTGGTGGTGTAAAAGAAAGTGAGCAGCAGGACAGTGATGTCTGTGATGGGAGGGAGAGGCAGACGGTCCTGCTCCTGCTGTGGGAGTGAAGATGGTCAGCTGGTCAGCTTCCTCCCCTCCAGTGCTGCACCAGGCAAACATGTTCATACCCAAATTAAACAGATCACCGTTGCTGAGGACGACTCAGTGGAATTGAACTACAAAGGAACATTCCCAAAACTGATATCCAGGGATGCTGACACAGACAAAAGGACCCCGAATTTAAATAACATAGAAAAAACATGCACACCTTTTTTATAAACATAAATACACATACACACAAAAACTAGTTTTGATAAATTAAGACATACATAAAGACATCGGACCATGTATACACATGATTTTGGAGCAAGTAGCAAGTCAGGCCTGATACTGCAAAACTGTGATTTTTACTTCCATTTCTTGTTATCATACGATTCTTATTCTTATTCACTGATGAATTCTGGGTACTACACACAGCTGTAGCTTACATACTTACCGACCTCTGCCAGAGTCCTTTGCTCTGAACTGCACAGTTGCAGAAGTGAGACCAGCGAATCCACATCTCCTTTTCTCCACCTCTTCTTCTTCAAATGATTTTTTAATTGCTTCATTAATAGCTCGAGGTGCAAAGAGTGACTTTTATATGTTAATGATGAATTTATTGCTAAAGACCAGAACCAAAATGAGGCTTGTGCATGTGCATAACATTTCATGAGGACTAAGAATGTAAAAGAGCACAGATGCCTTTATAAATATGCTTTTCTGCTGTGGGCATTCACACAGTTTTATTTGTGAGTCTGCACAGAGTTTTATGCCTCTGGGCTCTGGTATTTCTTTAGAGACTGCACTGTGCAGGATACTCATGATTAGTTTCATTTTAATAATAATTAAAAAAAAGACAAATCCATAATAAATGTCTCTTAAATGGAGCAGAAATTGTTTAGAACCCACCAGGTAAAAAAAACTTGATTTTCAGTTGATTTGTTCATGATTTATAGTAATTTAGTGCCGTTAATCAGCCTTTAGAGAGTCTGTGTTGTTTTTAAAAAGTAGTTATAACACAAAGCCTTTTTGAGCTGTGGTTATTATTTTGTTTCTCATTCTTGAAATGTCAATTTTGAATAAAATATATTTTAATTATGCTGAGCCTGCAGAGACAAAAACAAACAGGTGACTGTTTTCCAATCAGCTCTTTAAAATCCTCGCTTTCTTTGATTCACCTGCTCATTACCGGCTGATCAACTGACGGATTGGATGATTTAGAAGAGCTGACAGTTAACCCCGGCTGCTCACCCGGCGTCCCCAGGAGGCGGTTTGTTAACCAAGTGAATTTATGGATTCCCATTAAAACCCCATTACGCACCAAACAGATGACTCGCCTATAGAAAGCACCTAAACATCACGCTCAGAAATTGATCGCTGTGCCGAGGGGACGCCGGTTCGATATGAGCAACCAAACTGTTTGAGGAAAATGTTCAGATCAGTTTTATGAGCATTTAATAGAAAAGGCAGTGAATGCTTAAATCAGTCTGGCTGATAAATGAAGAAATAAGAATTCAGTCTTTTGATGTAATTAAAAATAGTTGGCAGGGATAATCGTTCAGCTTCAAACTAATTTAGACAGAAAATAACAGTTTTTCACTGTTTTAACTAAAAGCTGACTGTGAGGTCATTAAAACTAGTAGAGCGTTAACACTTTGCTGCCCAGAATCCCCATTAAATGATCCTTTACACCGATTGGACCAATTAAAAACCTGCTGCAGGCAGATGGCTCACTCATTGTAAACAAACCAGCTACAGCCACAGAGACTGATGGCCCTGCAGATCCTATTAGAGGATACCAAATGTTTACAATAACAATATGTCACATTAATTACTTAATGGAAAGGCTAAATTCACAGTTGTGTCACGATGGATGGATAATTAATGTTTCGGATTTTGCATTTTGAGCTGGATTCTCATCAAAAATCTAAATGTTTTATGGCTTAATCTTAGCGCTGCTTCACATTTCAGTTACTTTTTTTATTTGTAGATTAGGTGACATGTCTTTAGCCCATGTAGGCGGGGTTTTTTTGCATTTACTGCACGATCCCCAATCCACAAATACATTTTAGCTTTACTAACCAAAGACAATGTGACAAAAATAAAAATATGAGGTATCTTCCAGTCATCACAGAATCATAAATGCACGCACTGATTTTTATGCTCTCTGTGTTTTTTAAAATATTTAAGATGTTAGATTGAAAACTGTTATGGTGCGTTAATGTTGTTTATCTTGCTTCAGCTTCATGAGCGTTTAGTGAATTGAAAGTATGAGCGTGAATAGAGGCCTTCATGCTCTCAGCTGGATGTCTCTGATTTCTTGGCCCGGCTAACGCTGATGCATGTGCGTTGCGTTTTCTCCCTCTTACTTTAAGGAGCCTCACACGGAGCCTCTTCTTGGTGAGAGAATTGCGTTCTGGCCTCTTTTACTGCTGCTCTCCCTTCTTCGTTTTGGTGTCTGAACAGATGTGTTGCTTTTGTGGCAAATAAGTTCCTTGATCAACTGGCTTTTGTGTGACCCGACCATTGGTGACAGTTTCAAAAACGACGTGTTCAGTGTGTTTGAGATTGTATGAAGCCATTAAAGATATTGAGCACCGGCACACTCGATAAATCCTGGACACGAGAGAAACTGCTATCAATCCTAATGAACAAGCAGAGGTTGATCGAAGACCTAATTTGACAAAAAGTCGATAAATTATCGTAAGTGGATCTGGCTCTACGACTTGGAACAAACTGTTTCTGTGATCCTTGCAGACTTTCAGTAGTCATGTGACTGAGCTGCATCCTTTTTAATTCACTTTATAAGGTTATTATGTGGATGGAGTTTGATTGCTCTACATTAATGGGGTAAAGAATGCAATATTCCACAGTGGTCCTACAAAATTAGGCAGTTCCTCTGTTTTTACTTTCAAAAATTGAGATTTGAATTAAGAAAATCAGTTTAGATGTTATATCATATTCAGGTTTCACAGCTCAGTCAACTTTAGGAATTGTCTTGCAGGATTTCAGTCACAGTTTTGAGCCAGGTCGGGGTGCAAACACCAGAAATGCCCATTTTAACAAGTCATTTAATCCATTATTAAGTCTCAAGTTTTTTAAAACAAGTAATAATCTCAGTTGATGAAGAGGAGGGCTGTTTCTGCTTGGCTCCATCTGAGTTTGGGAACAACAGAAACAGCTTTACTTGCTTTAACCAAAAAAACTTTGATTTTTTTTAAAAGTTTCCCTCCACTCAGAAATTGTATTTTCACTAGTGGTTCTGCCTCCAGTGTTCAAAGTTTGTCTGGAAATATAACTTTAAGGTGTTCAAGCAGGAATGATGATGCTACACTAGAAGTTAGCTGTGGTTCAATAGATGACTTTCACTAGCATGATGTGGAAACTTGAGGTTTGATTTGCACATATATTGAAAATAACCCTTCAGTGGTGTATAGGAGACACCTTATAGGCCAAAAGTATTACAATTTTGAAGCGGAAGACATTTGCGTATTCATAAATTCAGGATTTCCCATTAAGACGGAGGGCGACTATGTCATTTTAGGCATTTCCAGGAGGCTAATTAACCTTTTTTTAAGGGAAAAACTCGGACTCGAATCATTCTTTTAAACAGAGTCTGCACACATGTCTGGAGGGGATCTTTAAACTTCAGTATAGTGATTGAATGACCTGTTGAGATGGCTTTAACCTCCTCAATATTGGCGTAACTTCAGCTGGGAATTTCTAACTTTGAGAAAGTCACGCTGATATCACGTGTGGCGCTTTGGTTCCAGCATCAGTGAAATATTCCCGCTCCTTCCCTCCGCTTCTTCTCTCCCCCACTGCTGGTAAAACCTCAGAGCACTGCAGTTACTCATAAACAGTGTGGTTATGATAACTGCTCATACTGAAGCTTCACTGCTAGTGTAAAACCCAGCCAGCTAAGCGTGCACACGTTTCTTCTTCTTCGGTGGTGTTTTATAGTGTGGCGTGAATCACAAGGTAAATATGCAGTGTAATATTTGTGGGTGTACGTGCTGTTTGTGTGTTTTAGTCGCTAACAGAAAGGCAGTGTTGAAGAGTTGTGTGCATTGTACTGTATGTGTATTTTGTTTGCTTGTTGTTGCGTAGAGAATTTTACCTGTGCAGCCAAACAGCCCAGAAAGTGTGTGTGTGTGTGTGTCAGTTGTTTCCTTTTAATGTGTGCGTGTTTATCTGCATTCAGTGTTATGTGTTCATTTTTCTCGAGTGATGCAAAGTAATAAATTAAAATGTGACATGATGTGAGACACCCCCCATTTATTTGCTGCTTTTACATTTACTCCTTAATGACACCAGTCATGAAAAATTAGTCTATCACTTGATGCCCGGTCGTTATTCTTCCAGTTGCTTACCGTACATTATTCACAAGTAAGTTTTTTATTTTCACATTAAACTGTTGTTATAATTTGGCTTTGACTTTTGTTTTTCATTATAAAATATTAAATAATCCATAACACTTCTTACTAATAGAGCTCGGTCTTATACATACATTTTCTTAACTGCTCTGGTCTGTGTGCGGCTGGAGCTGATCCCAGCTGTCACAGAAGATTTTTTTTTGAACTTTATGGTAAATGGCCTGTATTTGTATAGCGCCTTACTAGTCCCTAAGGACCCCAAAGCGCTTTACACATCCACCCACCCATTCACACACTGATGATGGCAAGCTACATTGTAGCCACAGCTGCCCTGAGGCGCACTGACAGAGGCGAGGCTGCCGGACACTGGCGCCACCGGGCCCTCTGACCACCACTAGTAGGCAACGGGTGAAGCGTCTTGCCCAAGGACACAATGTCCAAGCCGGGGCTCGAACCGGCAACCTTCCGATTACAAGGCGAACTCCCAACTCTTGAACCACGATCGCCCGATATTTATTTTTACGTAGTGAAAATGGACCCAGTAGCTCTAACACATAAATCAAACCAAAAAGTGACAGAAAAGGTTAAATGAAAGAGTTCTTTCTATCCCCTCAACTCCTTCTGGAGACCCTGCCTTGGTGCTGTCTCCCGCCTCTCTCCTGATGCAGTTTTTTCTTATAATTCCCTGTGCATCGGAAAAATCTCAACAATCATATTTGCCCTGGTTAAAAGTTCAATAAAAATGGATTCCTGTATCAGGATGTGACAAGCTGTAAATTAGAAAGTGTTTTCAAAGAGACACAAAACTGCAATACAGTGAAAAAGTCTGTAATTTTCCAGGTCACAGGTAAATTAAGTTAAGCATGTGTTTGTGTGCTTATTGGGTAATCTATCAGGTTTGTAAAGTGATCTGATTTAAAGTCTTATTAAAAAACATTGTTTTATTGTGTAACATTCTGCTCATTTATTTATGTATAACAAGTTTAAAAATGGTTAAATGCTGTGTTCTGGATCCTGTCGGGGGAATTCCTCCTTAGAAAGAAAGAAAGAAATCTTACAAGCGTGAATCAGGTCAAGACTTTTCCTTTATCACATATTTTACATGCACAGGAAACGTGATTGTAACAGGATTTCACACAAAAAAACCACAGCTGTGATTCTCGGTCTTTTTACAGTCTTACTCCTCTTTATAAGTTCAGGCTATGCCTCGAAGCCAAGCTCCTAAAGGGATTAACTCTCCCCTGGTTTTAACAGATAAATAGCAGGCTGCTGGCCTGAACCCTCCATTTTCCAAGAAACAAATTATGTGGAACATTCAATTATGATTTATTATCTAACAATCCTTTCCAAGAAATTTTCTCATGTAAAACTGTTTCAAGTCTCAATTTAGGCTTAAAAAAGTAAAGTTATGCATTACAAGAACATAGGTTTTCTAAAAATATGCTACATATTACAAAAACTCACTCTCTTTATGAAGCAATATGTAATTTCACCTAGAATATGTTGGACACTTTTTTCATCCAAATTTGGGAAACTCGTTTCCCTCCAATTCAAAAAACAAGAAATAGTTTCGACGCTGTTCACAGTTACAACTTAAAGCGCCAAAAAGTCATTTCAGACTTTACAGATTTAAGGCGCTATTCAGCAATATCACTTCTTAAAGTGTTAATTAAAAAAATCTGTCAGCTGCTTGGACAAAACACTTTGTGAGCCAGCCAGTAAAGCTCTGAAGTCGCTCACCAAAGACGGCTAAAAATACCGCGTCATGGATGCTTTTCAAAATAAAAAAACATCCTTAATTTAGCCTTAATTAAGTTTCCATCAAAGGGTGATTCTTCTCACTCTGTTTATTTTAACTACATTTACACTACAGTCACTGTTACTGCTCACTACTGTTATATAAATATCAGCTGCTGTTGCTTCAGTCAAATCTAGTTTCAATCAGGACGTTAAAAATTTGAGTTGCTTTTGAGTTTGGATTTCTTTGCTTTCCTTGTGTTTGACGTTTTTGATTTTTGTGATTGTGTTGTTGTGTTTGTGGTTTATGACTTCATGATGTTATCAGTATTTCCCTCAGTTTTGTCTGTGTCTTCAAGCCTTGTGGGTTTCCCTCTGCCTCGTTCATTCAAGTTTAGAATATTATTTCAAAGTTTCAGCGTATTTATCTTCACCTGTATCTTATCTCTGTACTTATATAGTCGTGCCCTCCCTTTAGTCTTTATCTCAGCCCCTCCCCTGATGTGCTCTCCTGGCCGTCCTGCATTTATTTCCCTGCACCTTTTTTTAACAAATATTTACCCAATAAAACACATTCTGACCTGTGATTATTTACATTTTTCATGATTACTGATGATTGTGGGAGAAATGTTAAAGCAGCAGAGCTTTCCAGCCCTCACTGTATTTGTCTCTGTGCGGTTACTTTTTCTGAGTGTATGTTTGTGAGTCCTAACGTTTTGTTTGTGATCACCAGTGATGTACTGTACATTTGTGTTAATCTCTAATGTGTGTTAAAGCTGTGGTGTTGTGTGCGAGCTTGATGTGTGTTTGTGTGTTGACAGCCGAGGTTGAGATGACAGCAGGCGGCCTCGCTGTTATGGATTTTCTTGTAGCTGTTAGATCTCAGACGTGCGTGAGAGGATGTCAGCAACCTTTCGAGACTTAACCCAAGAGACCGACACGAAGCTCAGATCAATCACGCCTGACTCATCACCTCACCTGACCGCTTGTCTCATCCTTTGCATTTTATTACATCCATCTCACCGTCCTGCTCTCTTCTGTACATCTTCACTATCTGCTGATTATTTCTTCCACTTTAAGTCTCTTCTGTCACATTTACTGACGTTTATCTTACTCCTGCTTGCTGTCTGTCAAATACCATGTTTATCTTTCCAGCCCCCTCCTCCCCCTCTGTTTGTACTACTTCTTTGCTTCCCTCGCTGGTAAAAAGACATCAGACATGGAACTTCTTGCTAACATATCAGCTGCATTTATTCAAAAAAAGTTTAAAAAAAATTCTGCATCCTTTTTATGTTTAGCAGATATTATAAAGGAATTTTTAAAAATTTTGTAAACTGGAGACAAGCAGTGTGCTCCTTCAATCATTTACCCTTCAAACACCACAGAACAAACAACAGTAAATTTCCGTGCATGATAAAAAAGTTCTGCGAGTCCACCCATAACAGTAACTTTTAAAGCAATAAAATTTCTTTATACTCTTGAAGGTCATGTTCTCATGCATTTCTAAACTGTTTCGATGAACCATGAATTCCTTGTGCCACGTCACGTCATTGCTGGCACACAGCGCAATAAAAAGGTGGAAATGTTTAGTCCTCCATGTTTAGCCCGCCCATTGCTCTTGGCAGATTTGGCTTTTTGCAGCTTTGCATCCGTCTCCCAGATTTTATTAGAAGAGATACGGTGCACACTATAAAACCACACGTTGAAGTGATCAGAACAGGTGTTCCTGTGGGAGCTGAAAAAATAAGCAAAAGAGTACCAGCTTTACCAGAAAGACTACCTTGAAGTGGATGCCAACCAAGTTTTAATCAAGTATGATTTTATTTAATTAATAAAGGATCTTGAAGTTAATCTTTTTTATCTGCACAGCCTCCTCAGCAGGATTCTCTCTCTAAGCACAAAGTCAGTCGTTTGCTTAATGCCGACTGTAATCCACACCGTTCCCTGTCTGTGTCCTTATCCCTCCACTGTGCTGACTAATGGACAGTTTATTTAAAATGCACAGACCTCTCCTGTTTACGCCTTCACACTTTTCTTGTACACATCTCCACTCATCCCGATTTTTCTTGCTTTACCTTCTCTTTTAGCACATCCATCTGGCTCTTTCTTGTCCTTTTTAAAACTTTCAGAGTGCACCTTGAGTCCATCTATCTTCAATCTGCCCCCATGCTGTCTTCCCTGCAGTTGAAGGGAATAGGCACTTGTGAAATATTGTAACTCCCCCCCTGGGCTCTGTTTCCTCTCAACCTCCATCCCTGACATGAAGACAAAGAAGTGCTCTCTGTCATGTCACACAAGGATCCTTTTTAATATCTCTGTTTAGGAGCTTTCTGTGCAGTTAAATGTAGCCTGTGTATGTGTGTCATTGTCCTGTAGTAACGTAAAACATGTATGATGACAAGCGATGTGTAAACAGCTGCTGTTGACGGTCGATCTTTACATGCATCCTGCATGTTTGTATGTGTCTTTCTGTGTGTGTGTCTGCAGGTGGTTCGTGAGGCTTACAGCAGGTTCACCGAGGAATCGCTGACACAGTCGATGTGTGATAAACCCATGGAGAGCACAGAGGTCACCATCAAGGTCAGTGGTGGAAACAAAAAGCCATTAAAATGCAAAAACATGTTAAAATGATAAATAAAACATAGCAGAAATTAAAAGATCACAGCTTCAAACTTGGTCTTTTAGCTGCAAATTCATAGATATTTTAATAACCATGCTTCAACATAGTAACACATAATCTGAAAGACAGATGAGCCTAGAAAGATGATTCACATCTTGGCTTTCAATGGGCAAGTTTGTTGCAGAGCTGGGCTTTATTCACTCTCATGGTTCTTACGTGCTCATAAAACTGTACAATTCCCACGACCAGCTGGAGAACTTTGTGGCGTGCTACCTTTTTAACTTTCGTATTCAAAATTTGAGCTATATTAGATTTTATAGACCAACGCTATAAAATATGTATATATGAGACATTTAACATGATGGCCTGTGGATGTGAAGCAAGCAGTCAGCCATCTGTGCAGTGCACAAGTGTAAGGATTAGCTGCTAAGGAATTGCTCTGCATTCCTGGGTATAGCCTGCAGCTGTGCAGTGGTCATTGGTTGTGGCTGCCAGTGATGATTACATCGACCCTGAGTATCTCGGGCCTTTTCTGCTCTGACAGTGTTTCCAGATTTTCCTGGGATGCAGCTGTATGGCTGGCAGAGAGGTACAGGTTGGAGCAGCTGATCTTTGTCTCGTCACATTTTCACCAAGTTCAGACGTGGTGCTCTCAGGGTCATGTAAGGCTGCAGCAACAGTTCAGACCTGCACGCCGGCATCTGGCATGCAAATAAACTGGCCTGGAGCAGCTTTGTCATTTGCAGCATGATGACACTGATCACAGTGTTGTGCACACACTGATTATTTGTATTTTTGAGACCACTGGCATAATAATGTAGTAAACTGAACCTTTTCTAAGGAGTTGAAGTGAGCGTTTTTGTACTCGGTAAACAAATTACGGCCCTGCCATTGACTAAAATCAACAGGAACCAACAACTACTCAAGTTTGTGTTATGTAAGGGATTAAAATTATATGCTGAGAAATGGATTAAAACAAAGACGGAGAACATATTCAAATATTCATGATATAAAACTCATGTTGCTTTTTTGACTAGTGTAAACCTAAAACTAGATGCATTTTTGTTCAGCTAATAAAGGATAATAAGAATACTGGTGTGTAGCCAGATGAATAAGCATTTTTGTGCCATCAGTGGATGTCTAAACAATTCAGCTTTGGCTCCAGCTTCTTATCTTTGTGCGATGTTGTTTGGTCCTGGCGTGAAAATCAGGCTAATAGGTCAACAGAAGAAGAGTTTCACCATCAGCTTGTATAGGTTACATAATTGTTAGTGATAAGAGCTGTAGATACAAGAACGATTAGAGCAATATCGTCTGAGACTGAAGTCTTGATCTTGATTATGAGAACAATCTGAAGCTTAATAATGTCCAACACCTGGTGTACTTTTGGAAAAGTTTGCGCTCAAAGTAATATATTAATTAAAAAAAGATTTAAAAAGATTTAAAGGCAGAAACATCATTGCCCATCTTTGTGTTTGAGATTGCTCAGAAACTACCTGCTATAAAATGTCACCTCAGTGCCAAGAGTAATTAAAATGCAATCGACCTTACATGCTGCACTCGGCAGTGGAACAAATTAGACTCAAGTTTATAACTGCAATAAAGGAGTAAAGAAAGTGAAGTGGTCAAGGTTCAGGGAGTCCTTTAAAACGGTTGATTCAAGCTCCCGCAGGAATTCTTGCTCTCCAACGTGGAATATCACAATAAAACTACAGTTCTTTTCTAAATTTGTTGTTTCAAAAATCAACGCATAAAATTTAAATTAAATTTAGTCTATTGTTACAAACATGTCTTACAGTTAATGTTAAATTGAGTTTTGTTGTCTTACATCAACATGCATGCGACAACAGAGAGCTTTGAATCTCAGGAACAACAACAATGAAAATGTGATTTCTAGCCCACATCTTACAGGCCAAACATTTAGTATAACTGTGGTTTGATCTATTCGGGTGTTTTCTTTATCATTTTGCTGCATCTCTTTGTTTGTGTCCATGTAACATAAGAGTAGGGATGGCTGCAGGAGATGGTGAGGTAAGTCTATAAACACGGTTGGAGAAATGTACATAAATTATTCACTTTTTTTCTCTGACCTAAATTTTAACCACTTGTTTTTCTTCCGTTCTTCGATCCTATATCACCTCCTTCCTTCGTCTCCTACGCCCTGTTTGGGGTATCTGTTTTGTATTCGCTTCGACTCCTGCTTCTTTTGTCTTTTCATCTCAGCCCTCTGTCCCTGTATAATATTTTCCTCTTTACCCTTCTACCTGGCTTTCTTTTGCTTTATCGCCTCTCTACTTTCTAGTTGTTGTTTTTTTCAACTTTTCTTTGTCTTACTTTCATCTTTTGTTGGGTCCTACTTTCTCCTCTTTTACTCTTCTTCGCCTCCTTTATCTTTCCTTTCATCTTACTTTGCATCCTAACTTTTCTGAATTGTATATTTAGCTTGCCTTTCATCTCCTTCTGCCTCTTTTTATGCAGGGCCTCGAGGTGTCCAAACCAGGCCGCTACCACACTCTCAACTCAGATAACTTTTTGGAGATGAGCGACTCCGGAGTCGAGTTCACCAGCTCTGGCCTCCCACTGGACAGCGACACAGATGCTGCGATGACCTACGCTTCCCACAAGCCCCTGCTGAATGCCGCTTCCCCTCCAGCCATCTCTGAAGGATCGCACTCCGAGGGCTTGGAGGCCACTGTGGTCCCTGATGGCGACCTTAGCGCTAGCCAAACCCCTGACTCTGCCTTGAGCCCCATCTCTAATCCTCACTCGCTCGCAGCTGCGACCCCTGATGGAAGCCTCCGTGGTGCTGCATCGCCGGGAACCGCCTCCAGAGGCACTGCTGAGTCAGATACGGCCAAGTCAGAGGGAGGGGCTGAGAGTGGAGAAGGTGAGCAGAAGGAGGAAACGGCCCAGAGCACCTGAGAGGGAGTACCAGGGTGTATTTTTTTTAAGCTCACCTGTCCCAACATATCCACAGTCGTCTGGCAGGAACTTATCATATCTCACACCATCAAGTCCTTCGTCACTGCATTTGAAGCAACATCACAGACAAACGTTAAAGCTTGGATCCGGATGTTTAGCCTAGCCTAGAAGAAAATAACTAAAGCAGCAGATGCTCAAAACGCACAATGCAAAATTTAAAGCTCTGAAAAATGAAAGGTAAAAATAGAAACCCCCGAGCTGTATCAAAAGCAGCTCCGTGCATCTGGAAAATGCATGCATTTAAATTAAACATTAGAGTAGCTATCATAGTTCAGATCTACAGGACATTGCTGACATTAGAGTAGACTGCATGCCTGCTAAAGAAGCATAGGCTCACAAAAGAAGCTGTGATGACACGAAAAGGGTAAAAAACATTCATCACTTTTAGGGAAACGGCTGAAGGGGATCAAATGATTTTGATTCCTGTGAAAACTGGTCAAAAAA
>NW_005187643.1:628991-667901 GCF_000239375.1 Pundamilia nyererei | reverse complement strand
CTACTAACGACAATAACAGCAGAGAGCGTCTCCCTTTCCAATGGCGAATCTCAATGCGTTGCCTCTGACAGCACTTTTGTCTGCTCTCACTGCATCAGACAAACACAGTGATGATTGCATTTCAGCCCACCCACACGCAGCCTCTCTATTATTAACAGTACAAGCATGTCGGAGAGCGCCTCCACATCTCTGACAAAAGTGCTTGTTTCAGCAGTCATTTACCCGGAGAAAAATCTACTCGAGGTATTATTTCTCAAAAACCTGCAAAGTGAAACGAGCTAGATTAGATTGAGTACCCTACTACTAGATGGCTGTTTCCCTTTCTCTTATATCCAGTGTGTCAAATCTGCCAAATTCAAGGCATCATCTGGAGAAAACCGCCTAAACGTCCACTTCATCTCACTCGCACTAATGATAAAAGCTAAAAAAGAGGGAAAAAACACCCAAAAGAGCAACAACTAACTGCAGAAACTGTCCTCATCTGTTTTACCCACCCAAGGGAGTTGTCACAAGCCCTGTCAGAGGAAAATAAAATCCAGAGACTAGCGTTCAACACGTCTGGGGCTTTTGGAACGGCTCCTGAGAACGTAATTGGATTCTCGGTCTCTTTGCAGACGGACCAATTCACGGACACCGTCGAGTGAGGAGCGGTGATAAAAGAGACGACAGAGATGGAACAGTGTTCTATTCGGCGAACAGATAAATGACTTGCATGATTTAAAACCCCCTATTTTCATCTCAGCCCCAATCCATCTCACGGTGCTCCAATTATTGTAGCCCGGTTGTTTGCCAAAATGAAGTGAGTGGAAAGGCACAGTTTGGATCAGTCTGCGATAACGATGCAGCCCGCAGCCTCAACAGAAGGAGACTGAATAAGTCGTGAGAAGTGTAAATGTGTGTGTGTGTGTGGAGGGGGTGGTTCGTGTAAACCGAAACAACATTATTAGACACTCAGTGCTTTGTATGGAGGCATGAGTCAATTCAACCCATTAAAAACAGGAAATTAAAAAGAGGAGAAGATACAAATCACAAATTAAGAGTTAAACTTGTTGCTTGTGCTTTATGAATCCCAACTTACGACATAATTCACTATATGATAGTCCAGTGTTGTCGACTTAGCTGTTACAATGTTACAATGTTACAAAGGCATCGCTCAAAATCTGTTCAATCACTGAAGTAAGAGCAATATTTCAGTTTAAGTGCTGCACGGCCACCTTTCATCCATTCAAGGGCATTCGAATTGTGAAATCGTGCTGCAGATTTGAGCTTAAAAAGTGTGATTTTAAAAAGAGGCCACAGAATGGGCTGGAGATGTAGTCAAATCTCTTTTAAATTACATCCTTGAATAAAATCAGCTTTTTCTTCTTCTTTTGAAGGGGCTTCTTTTCACATGGGGAGGTTTGGTAAATTAGCGGTCACTTAAGAGCAATGAAAACATTTTGTGGGAGAACACACACAGACGCTACAGGTGAGAAATGGAATAAGTGACGGCAGATAAAACGTTTTTTAAAAGAAGCATGAACAGAGTCAATTAGATTAAGCTCTCTCCATCCCAACAACTGCTTCTGACTAATTGGTTCCCCTTCCTCGCTGTGAAAGGAGCTCGTGGGCTAATCCAGGTCACTGGAAGCTGATTTACACCGCAGTACGAGAGCGAGGCGTCTCACGGCGCTGACGAAACGGCGTCCAGGCATGTCCTGTCCTCCGCAGGGCCTGACAGTCCGTGATACCACCAGGGTTGTGTCACGGAAACATCAGGCACACGCTCCACCCTCTGAATCGCACCCGAACCACGCTTATCTTCATCATCGAGTCCACATTTCGATATCACTATTATGGCTGCCATTGACAGCTGTTAGCAGTACGGCTACCTCATGCTGTAACCGAATCAATGTCAACTGGAAAAGAGAGATTTACGATCCAAACCTCCCAGGGTGACTAATAGCGGTCAGACAGGTGCAGATAATCGATGCCTGGCAAAGAAAAGCACAAAATTTAACAAGTAATCCCTTTTTAAATGTTAAAAAGGGTCCATAGTGTATTTAAAAAGGGTAAAAGATAAGAAGCAGCTATTGTAAATACAGTAAGGTGATTAGCAAACACATAGACTTTTTATTAGCTCGTTCCCTTCTTATTCAGGAAAACTTAGTTTGAGTTGCGTATTTCAGTGTCATGTGTTTACAATGACTTGTGTGCCCTACATTAATGTGACTGAATGATTTTATATGGCTGTTTTCTATGGATGTGCTTTTGCTCATGTGTAAACTGAGGGGCTTCCAAAACTCTTGTTAGGTGAGCAAATTGATGGTCAGTGGAGTTTCAATTAATTCTAAAGCAATATTAGTATTATAGCACTTACACATTACTATCACCCACAGGAAAGAGGAATCAGGTGTAGCACATCCTAACATGATCATGTTCACTTAGTTATCCTTTTTTCACAGTTGTAAATATACAGATATGTGATCTGCATGTGTATAGTGTGAAAATACTAACATATTTCTTACTGCAAGGCTTATGCAAGATTTTATACTATTAAAAAGCTGCATTTATCCTTTAACCACACATCGACAGTAAGCAGAAAACTATGCCTTTAGCTGGGAAGACTCGTAGCTCATGCCATGTTTGTGTGTTTGGGCCTCGGTCGTGATCTGTGAAGTCCTTTCATCAAAGCTGATGTCAGCAGAGACTCTGCCGCTTCTGGGGTGCAAAGCATCAACAGCATTGTTGATTTAACCTCGCACTGCCTCCGAGACCTGGGCAGGAATGTCGGATTCACATAAAGTTCCAGAAATCCAAACAAATGCAGGCCAGTAGGATATAGTTACAGGATAATAAATTGATGATATGTAAAGAAACGCATTTGTTTCTCATAAATACGCGCACGCTTCTTTGGTTTCTTGCCCAAATCTGTAACTCCAGGAAGTCCCGGGTGATTCTGGTCGTGTCCGAAATCATTCACTCATTCGTTATAAGCTGATGCCTGTAAAGGAAGTTCTGTGTAAACAGCTGTCTGTGATCAAACCTTCAAATATCAGTCAGGTGACTCTCTGCTGCTGTCACAGAGTTAAAACATAACAGCATCAGCTTAATAAACTGGCAGTATTTTGGGTATTAATGCTGATTTTCTCAGTGTCATAAACAGAACATTTTACCTTTCAGCACAGCGTGCGACTGCGATGGCATCTTTTGTAGTAGTTGTATTTACACTATTTAGTAGAGCATTGTGGTATATTTTAAGTGCACGATAGGGAAAAAGGATACCAGACACTTAGACGTAGCATATATATTCACTATATATACACAATTCACTATATTCATATATATGGAGAGAGAGAGAAATAAAATTGTGAATGATTTCTGATGCATCGTTTGCTTGCATGTTTTATATAATTGTAAACTAGCAGCAGAGTTGGGATTTTTTTCTAAGTTACAGAGTGTCTGAAGGTTTGTGATAAGGTAACATGAAGTGCATCCTGTACCAAGGCCAGGGCTTATCAACTTTAAAGCATCAGATACGCGTTCCTCTTGTGATCATGCTGCACGTAACCACCAAGATTCAGATAATTCAGCCTGTTAATTTACAGGCTAACCTTCCTTAGAGACAGCTTAAGCCATTTATCTGGCATCTGCAAAGCTAGCAGCTAGATGGAAACGATGCATCTTAACTAGGATGCTGTTCTTGTCGTGCTGCCAGACGTGTTGCAGTTTTACTGTGGCACAAGAAACATAATTAGCATATTATTCAAAATGTTGCTGTATGCTAAGTCGAATTTTTAAAAAAAAAAACTCCATTTAGCCACAGCGGGGTATATCTGCTGCACAGGCTGCCACGATATTCAGCAGATATATGGAGTCCTTTGTGGAGCCCCAGATACTGCTCAAGACAAATATCTGCCTGCTATGCTTACTGTTCGGTCTGAGCTGTTATGAAGTTATCACATCAGAATATCTGAGATGCATTCGTCAGGAAGATTTAACATTTACGTGCAGATATTTCAGATCCTGGTTGACGTTTTATTTTGTGTACTTCAATTTTGAGAGCAGCATACTTTCTCAAATGCGTTTTACTTCATAAAGATGAAAGGTTTCAGATCGAACATGCATCGTAAAGCCTCTTTTGGAGGGCACTTTGTGCTTGGCAGGGTGAAAGGACACCGCCCTCCTTTGGATCGCAGCCTGTGCCTGCTGGAATAATAAAACTTTAGGTTCAGGCAATCACGGCTGACATAGGCTTTATGAAAGGATTTCACTTGCTGTCATTCATCCTCAGTCTGATGTTTTCTCTTTCATTACACATCTGAGCCGCTATTCACAAAGCCTCTCAGAACAGAAGTGTTGATCCGTGTGTGGGTAGGGGGAGATTTAATAAAATGTTCTTTCAGTTCTGGTAGATTCGCTCTCCTGTTAATCTACTATTCTCTGTAAATCCAAAGAATGTAATAAAAAAAATCACGAAATGATGTCTGCAGTGTGGCAGTGCGCTAATACCTCTGATCATAACAGAAATACGCTCTCGCACGAAATATCCACACTACTGTTCACTGCAGCTTCTGACTCTCACATCAATTAAATTTAATTCACTCCAGTTCAAATCAGTGGCTTTTGTGATTGAATTTAGTCTCATCTCTGATTCATGACGGATAATTGGAGAAACTAATTGGAAAGCACTTATCACTCCGTCACTCTGAGTGCAATATTTTACCACGCTAATGTTGCCGGTAATCTTTTGGACAAACTGATCCCGGTTCGGCAGCACTTTGGCTCTGAGCAGCATTGTGAATTATTCAGAAATGCGGTGTACCATTTTCTGCTTGAAATCTGTTTTGTAGTCAAACTTCTGACCTATCGCGAGCCTCCCAGCACCTGCGGATGTTTTTCATGTAAGAAAAGGTTAATAAATGTACGTATGAAAAAATCATATAATAAATGTCTTTACTTTGAAATAAATGTACTTGATCTCAGAGGAGAGAAGTGGATATGCTTAAAAACTCACCTTCTTTGAATGAATGACTTTCATTGTCTGGGCTTTTTATAGCATCACATTGAGCACCAAAAAACTAGTCTATCTGTGCTTAGTATTTCTCCTTACTCTGATATTATAGCCTATACCTGCTGTCCGAGTATACCTAAGAGTTAGTGTAACTGCAGCATGCCGACCAGTAGATTGCTTGTGGGACAGCAGACGTGACCTAATATTGATAATAATAATGTGAACTGCACTTTTCTGTACAGCCGGCCACCAGAGTTCACTGTGAACTCGTGGCTGTTGTTTCCCATGATCCTCCTTAACCTTACAAAATAAGTCACCTTTCACTGCAGGGATTCAGCTGCGAGTGTGAGTTGAGGATGAGTATCAGTGCTTTTTCACATGTACTTTTCTGTCATATGTTCATAAAATTGATTTTCCTTCAGAAGTGGATGTTTGTTGCATTTATTAACACCCAGTATGAAATAAATGATAAATGTGTGAAATATTGAAGAATTTTGCCTTTCTTTGATTTAGTCTTGAAATGTGTTTTTATCATATTTAACTTTTTCATTTTTGACAAAAATAAAATGGCATGCATTAAAATGAGATTGCCTTTGATCTGGTGTTCTCCTTTAACATACAGCTGAATGTGCATAGACTGAAATTCTTAATTGTCAAGTTGATGTCTATTTCAAATCTGAAATGCATGATCTGACTCTAAGTGGCATTAAAATTTGTATTACAGATGTTTAGTTTATGTGACTGAATATTACACTGACACTGGGTGCACCTTGCATCATGCCCGGTCTGTTTATTAAGTCTATCTGTGCGTTTATCTCCTTGGCTTAAAAGGATCAGGTAGTCGGGGTGGTTCTTGAAGCTTAACTGGATCCTCCTTGTTGTTTTAGCCCATCAGAAGTATTGTCATTGTCGATATTACCGTAGCTTTTTCTGCAAAAACACATCTCTAATGTTTTATTTAGGACTGTGTTTGAGGATTTTTTTTAACGTGCTGGGATCGTTTCACTTTCTCTTTCAGTTTGATCGGGGCCGTGATCTTTTGTCTCCGTGGACTTTACACTAAAAAGCTAGAAGGTGACTGTTTTTTATCAGCTGATTTGAAAGTGAAGTGTCTCTCTTTATGCTGAGCAGTGGGGTTAAACGGAGAAAGTAATCGAATGGCAAGCCTCTGATGTCTGATGCAAAACAGTCTTTAAGCAGGTTAACGTTTTTAGCCTGCATTTTTGGAGTAAAAATGTGAGAAATATGCAGGTTGTGCTGAGTTCTGACTAATTTTGTGAAGAAAAAACACTGAAACATAGAAATCTGTGTTAATATTGTGAGTGTAGGTCACAGGAAGTGAGACAGAACGATCCAAGGAGACATGATTGTACCTGTTTGAATGATACCAGGAATTCTGGTCCGATTGCTTTCCTCTTTTTTCTCTTTTCTGATGAACATCTTGCTTTAATTTGAAAAACAAATCAGGTCTTTCAGGTCTCACATGTAGTCATTGACTCTAACAATACTTCAGTGTACTGCCATAAACAAGCCTGGTTTGCTTGAATGATATATCAGTGCTTATTTGTATTACCTTTGAGACCTTTTGGCATAATGGCACATACTTTTGTAAAGCTCCTCTTTTTTTCTGTAATGAATGAATAATTCCAATTAAATGAATTTTCAACCCAGAGCGAATCACGAGATTTATATTTTTGTCTCGCTGCTTTTTTAGGTACTCTTTCCGTTTCCTTCATTCAACTCAAATATTTTTCATTTGAACTTCAATAAAGGATTAGCACACATTTCCAAAACATATCAGGAAAGCCACATTATATATAAATGGTTTTAATCTGTAAAAGAAGGTAACTACTTTCCCGAGAAAGCACAGAGCACATTTTGAATTCTTTAAGTTCACCTAAATATACTCAGAAGTAATAGGAAGTAGTGATGAAAGCACTCCAGTTGATTGTGCAGTGCTTGCCTGTAGGCATCGGTGCCGCTTAAGTCCTTTTGCATAATATTATCTCAGTGCTTTAGAGGTTGTAGTGCAGACTTTTAAGAAACATTATCCCGAATCATAGATAATGATAAAAGGCAAAAACACACCAACAGGAATCATATTTCCTTATAAATATAATCACTGTATGGGTTCCCTCTAAACAGGCACTAATAATAAATAGTTAAATGAGAATAAATGCTCCCTCTGACTCGCTCCTCCTGCTGCATCAAATGAACAAAATTCCCATTAACAGAATCACATAACAACAACACAAATACAAATGAGGACTATTAATGTGCCTGCTGCTACTATTGACATCCTGCATTCGACAACTTGCTGTTACTTCCCCTTGATGTTTGTGTTTGTGCAGAATAATAGTGTTTAGCCGTGACTGTGAGTTGACCTATGAAGACTCTTTTGTGTCTCTTTTCTCATCTTAAATCAGACTTTATGATGTGTGAGTGTAAATAAAATCATTTCAGAAGGCTTGTGCAAGTTTTTCTGAGGACTTGGCACAAAGGGTGTTTGAAGCATCTTGGAGAATTTACTGCAGTTTTTGTGGGTTTAGTTTGTTTCACAGTCTTCTGTCCATCTAATCCCAGATTGAGACCCACATGCAGGCACTGGGAAAACATGCAAACTCCACGCATCAACATCCCGACAGCCTGAGGGTGAAACCAGAAACCTTCTTGCTGTCAGGCAACGCTGCACTGCGCTACCAATGTTTTTCACTTTTATGCTGTCTATACTTATTTATGCTGCATAGAGCTACTGGGTGTGTACAGCATGAATAAGTGTGCTGCAACTTTGAGGAAACCACTCTGTTGGATAAACTCAGTTCTGCTGTATTGAAAAGCCCTCTAGACTCAGTTTATAATTCCAATTTGATCAGACCACCAAACAAAGGCCTAAATGAACACATATTTTTCTAGAATATCTTAAAGACTACTTGACAACATGAGGAATACTTTCTTTTTCAGTTGTTCTTCTCATTTACAAAGAGACCCATTTATAAAACAAATGAGAATAAAGAAGATAAATAAGCACAATTTTAAGAAAATGCATCAGTTTTACCACATTGATTGAATCTATTACATTATAATTTATAACAGTGGAAAACCACAACACCTGCACATGTGGAGTTTTTAGAATGAAGTATTAGTATTTTATATTTTTATCATTTAAATAAGTTGTCTAGCTCTGGAAATACTTTTAACTTTCTATGCACTTCCACTCCTGTGTAGCAGGCACATGGAAGCTCCACCACATGGGAATAGCAGTTCATTTTATTAGAAAATTAGAGTAATTTTGGACTTCAATTCACTTTTCACACTTTGCAAAGCCAGCGGGCTGAACTGGATTCGTCGGCAGGGCAGTTCTGGCAGGCCGTTGTCATCCGCTGGGATGGCTGTGGCTCAGAGCGGGTCATCCACTAGCAGGAAGGTTGGTGGTTTAATTGCCGGCTGCTCCAGTCTGCATGCCAAAGTATCTTTGGGTAGAATACTGAACCCTGAGTTGTGCTTATTGGAGTGTGGATGTTAAATATAGAGTTTAAATGTAGAAAAAGTGCTTGTATTAGTGTGCATGTATATGGGTGAATGAGATATAATGTATAAAGTGCTTCATCTCATTCATGCTATAAAGTGCACATAAGCTGAGTCCATAAGTGCTTTAGAGACAAACACATTTCCATTTCAGGTTTTTACAGAACCCTGTTTCAAAATACAAGAAAATGTCAAAATCATAGTGTGGTTATTAAAATGTGTTCAGAATTTGCAAATTGACAATGAATCGTCTCATTAATTATGACACTGCTCTTATTAATAACCTCTGGCCCTCTTCCACAGTGTGTGTTTTTTATCCTGTCTTTCTGCCATCACCCCTAAATGGTCGAAGCAGACGGCTGCCCCTCCCTGATCCTGGTTCTTCCTGTTAAATAGGAGTTTTTCTTTGCCACTGTCATCAAGTGCTTGCTTGAAGGGAATTGTTTAATTATTGGAGTTTTCTCTGTTCTTGTTGGGTCTTCACCTTGCAATAAAGCACCCTGAGGTGACCGCTGTAGAGATCTGGCGCTATATAACTAAACTTATTAAGTTTATATTATTGCCTGTACAGGCATACACAGTATATTGCTACAGCGCTCAGTTATTATACAGCTTTACTTAGATTTAGTAATCAGATCTATACCAAACTTTGTAGTGCTGCACAGCACCAGCATCTACCGCTCTAACAGTATTTTCCTCGTTTTTTCTTAACTTCAGGTCCTGTTCACAGCTCTTTGTGAGAACAGTTTAAGCTGCTTTTAAATATGTTGCTTTGTTGTTTGCCTTGTGTTTGAGTTTAACCCTTATTTGTCTGTTAAACTTCTGTAAACTACTTTTACTGCTCACTGTGCGGCAGTTTGGCCTGTTGAGCTTGAGTAAAGTGGCTAGCCCAGCTGTGACACTTGCGTCGGGCCTCCTCCTCCGGCCGGGCCGCTCCTGCTCCCGCTGAAGGCGCCCTGGCCCGCAGCCAATCGGGGCGGGGCAGGACGTGACGTCGCTTCTCGCACAAGGAAGCTCCCGGAGTGGCGCGCCAAATTTCAAAGGACTTCCTCCTGGGAGGAAAGACGGCGAGAAGACCCACCGAAGTCCGGCAAACAGCGGCGACAGAATACCGCAGAAAAATAAAGTTAAGCCGGTGTTTTATGGGTGAAACTTCCTCGCTGAGCCGTGGAGTGAGTCAATCTGCGTGGATCTGAGGATTTAAAGACATGAAGTCGGTGCGCAGCTTTGTCCTTGTTGTAAGTGGCTGCTTTGACTTTCACTCCACCTACAAGGAACTAACGTCAGCTAGCTTCAGACTGCTTCTGATCGGCAACCACTGCTTATCTTAAACCTGATTTTAACGCCAGGCACTCAGGGCTTCGTCAAATATGCGGATTTAAACGAGAATATATTGAGTTTTTATTTGAAAAAGCGAGTTTTTTGTGTGAATTTGTTTCGGTTTGTGTGCTTTGCTTTGTGTGCTGATCCCGTGATTGTCAAGGAGTCTGCAGGCAACTGATGCACGATGCAGCCACCTCTTAAAAAAGTGCAGCTGACAGGGTTTTTTCTGCTCTGCTGTACAGTTAACACAAGTGTGATATCCTCTTACTTCACCTGCTGCACCATGTGATGTGACAAAAGGGTTTTTAAGCTTTTCTGTCCTCTCTAAGTGTCAGATAAGTTGTATTTCTCAGCTGTTTTTTTTCCTCCTTCAGACACTAAGTGGAGCAATTAAGAAAAAGCACCTTACATCTGAGTGACTTTTCTCTTGTTTTCTTTCAGATTAGACAGTCCCCAGCTGGTGCACCCTGTCAGGCTTCCCACATGTGAGTCGGCTCATGTCAATTGATGTCAGCGAGCCTGGGATTTTAATCTCCTCCACACACACAAACGCACACGCACAGAGATCAGGCCTCTGCTGACAGCTGCTCAAACCTGAAAAATATTAGTTTTCCAGCTAAAAGTCATACCTGTTACCACCAGGTTTACTTTTCCGGGGTTTAATATTTGCGGCACATTAGCGTGGGCTCGGTCCGCATCACAGCAGCTCTTTATTCTTGGGCCCACCGTCTTCTAGCCTCCACTCCACGGGGGATTTAGTCTGTTTAAACTGGGCCTCATAACAGAGTGCGGGAGCTCATTTCCACACTTCACCGGCTTATATGCTACTCTATATCCTCATTACTTATTCATGTATGCACAGGAGGACACAAGAAGACATCAGCTTTCCATACTAATGCAAACACCTGTTGCTCAAAGCGGCTGCACCTGTCTGTAACCTTCACACTCGCTGCTTTCTGGTGCATGTCAGGAATATTTTATCGTCAAGTATAGATCGCTGGTAGCTGTCAGTGCTCTTGGGTCGAACGCAAATGGCTTCATTTTAGCTCTTCTTCACTAGCACAGGTTTGTTCAAAAATGGATCGTAACTTGCTCTAACTCAGGGCCTGTCACAGATCAGGGGTGGCCTCTGGGTGGGGCAGGTTGGGGGGGGTTTCGTGGTGGCAGACAATCGCAGGCTTCAGCCATGCTGGCTGGGGTGCAGCCGTGCTTCCAGCTGCTTCGGATCGGGTCGTCGGCAGGCGAATCTGCGCGGGACCTGTACACCTTCAGGCCGGCGCAGAACCACTCGGTGTTCCGCCTGGGTCGAGCGGCGGAGCTGTGCGACGTCACACTGGACTCGCCGTCGGTGTCCCGCATCCACGCTGAGCTCGAAGCCGAGAGGGAGACGGGCGAAGGAGTCGAAGCTCAAGAGGAGGAAGGATGGAGGGTCCACATTAAGGACAGGAGCAGCCATGGTGAGACACGAGGGCTGAATCACACACACCCACACAGCATCACAGTCAACCTGAGATTCTCACACTTTCACACCCTCCCTCAGTCATTGTGGAAGAGAATGAGGTAAAAACACATGTGTTTACAGGAATAACACCACTTCTACTGAGAACGGAAGAAGTATTTTATTAAAGTCAGGTTGAAATGAGTGTGAAAACACATTTCAGTGAACTGACATGAAAAACAGTCCTCAAAAAATTCTAAGAATACAGTAAAAAATGTCCTTTAGTTTGAAACTTTGACAATTTATTCAAAGTTATCAATGAGGCTTCAGCACGTCTGCAGGACTCTCACTCAGCAGCCTTCAGAATGTGTCGCATCTTCTCTGGAAATATAAAAATCAAACCTTCAGTCTGAACTGAAACTAAACTGAAACAGAAATCTTAATTAACCCTCCCCTAAAGCTCTGTTGTGCACTCGAGCAGTGAAAACATTCTTCTTCTTATTTACCGACTGAATTATCAAAACGAAGTGAGCCATTACGCTCCTGAACACAGCTGTAGGCGTGCAGGTAAAGACTCACGTGCACCACGAACAAAGAGCATCTCCGATACCTCAACTTCAAAAACTTTTCTTATCTCTGTCCCCAGAACTTTTATTTTATCTGAACCGTTACAGTTACAGAATTGTTTCAGCCCACCGAGAAGCATTTTCTCCTTCCTGTTTGATTTGTTTAAAAACAAACAAACAATCAAACTCAAATTAAAGCGTGTTGGTGATAAGGAATTAATTAAACTCAGTTGCTCCTGATCTTTGACCCTGATTTTACCATCCATGCAAGTGTGAGCACGAAGCATGACGTTAGCTTCAAATGGATTGTGTACACGTTTTATTTGTAATTATAAATTTGAATGCATGTGTTTCTTCTCTGGTCTGCAGTGCTGCAATTCCATCTGTTTTAAAGATGCTGCTTATTTCTGTGCTGTAACTGATCTAAATGGCAGTCCCACTGTTTGGTTTCAAAACACCAAAAAATTCGATAAAAAAACAAATCAGCAGCCGTGTCCTTCTTACACAAATCCTCACCTGGTTCCTCAAAAACATCCACAAACCTTGTTGTGAGCAGTTTCGTGTAGGAACTGTTTACTACTCGGTTACACCTGCTAGCGTATCATTCTGAAGGAAGCAAATGGGCATTTAGCCGTGACGAGGGGCTCGTGCTAATGACAGCGTGACAGGATGTAAACACTGACGGGGTTGCCCCTCAGCTGTGCTGTAATGTTGGTGCCATGGTTTGTTGTTGTAGTTTTTAGAAAGCAAATTGTCCTAATATGAAATGATTTAAAACAAGCTCACGATTTTTGCAGATGTATTTATTTCTTTTTGGGGTAACTGTGCATTCTGGGAAGAGACTTGGCTCCACTTTTGGTACTGCAAGACAAGTTGCTATCTGGTTCAGTTAAATTCAAGGCTTGGACTCTTTCATCCAGCGTTTGGAGGAGTTTCTGGATTTCTTCTTAGCAGCTGCTCTCTTTAAGCATCGTTTGTTCAGTCGTCTGCTCAGGTCTATCTGGAGATCTATGAATATGATCTAGAAGCAATTACCTGTAAAGGTCAGAGGTAAATGAGCATCCTTCTGCCTGGTCTTCTTCCTTCTAGCACTGACTTTTAGCCTGACATTCTCTTCAGCCAGCTTTCGTTTTCTTCTTCCTTGACGTATTTTTGTAAGTACGGCTCCCGGCAATCAACTCCGAGGCATACTTGACCACACTGCAAGAACACTTTTTACCCCATTTGTTTCAAAGGCCAGCCTGCATCACAAAGTGGTTTAATACAGCCTCTTTCCTGTTCGGCGCGTTCTCTGCATTTTAGACACTTTGCTATTTTTGAACAGGAGAGAGAAATTTCTAACTGAAGTCGTGTTTTTGTAGCAAAGTTCGAGCCAAAACACAGAATCTCTCTGAGAAGTCAGAAATCAAACAAGCATAAAATTCAACCACTGAAACAAATGTATCTGTTCAGGAATGCAATTAAATAGTTTGGAATTTGACATCTTAAGTAAAAAATAATGATGCGTGTTACTTTTTTGTAAAGCAGTATATTTGAAAATTCATGGATAACAGTAACAACCATGATGTTTTAGCATTGAAACGATGAACTGATCAGTACAGACACATGGAGGGATTTTGGTAATTACCAATACTGTGGTATAAACCTGACACTGGGTAGTGATAAATATGATAAATTTGTCAAGCTTCTGGTTGTCAACTCAAATATCTAATGAGCCAATCACACGGCAGCAATTTATTTAGTCACATACATGTGATCAAGTTGATCTGCTGAAGTTCAAGCTGAGCTTTGGGTGAAAGGTGATTTAAGTGACTTTGATGATGTTGGGCATCAGAGGACGCCAGACTGCTTCATACAAAGGAAACGGTAGCTTAAATAACCGTTTGTTACAAGCAGTGTCTGCAGAAGAGCATCTCTGAATGCATAACAAATCAAAGCAGATGGGCCACAGCAGCAGAAGACCACGCCACGTGGGACGCCACTATAAACAAGACTGAGGATACAGATCCAATGGGCTGTATCCTCAGAACTGCATAACTGAAGAGACTAGAAAGGGAAAGGACGACTCTATCCTGTCTCGTATCAGTCGTTGAGGCTGCTGGTGGAGATGTGACGGTGTAAAGGATATTTTCTCGGTGCACTTTGGGCTCCTTAGTACCCACCGAGCCTTCATTAAACACTACAGCTTACCTCAGTGTTGTTGCTGAACATTATTCCTTTATGACAGCAGTGTGCCCATCATTTGATGGCTGCTTCCAGCAGAGTAATGCACCGTGTCACAAAGCTCAAACTGGTTTCTTGAACATGACAATGAGTTCACTTTACTTGAATGGCCTCCACAATCACCAGCTCACCTTCAGGATGTGGTGGAACTGGAAATTCACAGTGATGCGCAGCAGCTGTGTGAAGCTGTCCTGTCAACATTGACCAATATGTCTGATTAATGTTTCAGCACCTTGTTGAATTTGAACCAAAAAGAAGGCAATTACTGGTATTAACGAGGTGTACCTAATAAAGTGGCCACTGAATGTGTGTATGCATTGCTTCACACCATCCAGTGAGGTCGCAACACGTGATTCTATATTATTAACAGGATATATCTGATCAAAAGATTACCTTTGTTATTAAAATGTCGGAGTCTATGAATATCTGTGGCGGCGTTATCAGATGATGCCGACCGGTGTCAATGCGAGAATGCACGCGGCTGCTCTGTGCAGCTGAACGGGCCGCAGGCTCAACGTATAAAAGAAATGTTACGCTTAAGAATAGAGCTGACAGAAAATATTTGATTAATTGTTCAGTTTTCAGACGGAAAATAAATTAAATGTCAGGCGTTTCATAAATGGATTAATCAGCGATGTCAGTTTACAAGCAAACATGCCAAACATGTCTCCGTTCCACATCTTTTTCTACTTACAAATCACATTTGGTTTGATTACAGCTGTTGGTCATGCAAATAAAAAGAAAAAAAGTTTATAAAATCCTGGCTGATTCTTTTAGCCCGGTAAAATAAAAGCTTTAACTATTGCGTATCCGAACAGTCGGAGCTGACACGAACAGATAGATGCATAGATTTGTCAGATGCCGTAATGCAGAAGCATCATCTTTCACTGAAAATGGGCCGACTGTGTTTGCTGCAGGACCCCAAAAAGCCCATTCAGAGCCTGCAGGAAAGAAAAGAGCCATCAGCTTCAGCCTCAGAAATAATAGGACAGACTGATGGATACAAAATTGTGGCACCACAAAAACAGGAGTTTAAGACATTTGGTTTGAAACTTAACAATACCTGCCGCCAGGTGCATTCTGCTGTGAATGAAGACAATTAACATGTTACGCGTCCACACGCCGGCTTTGAAAAGCAGTCGCACCGAGGAGGTCCATTTCATTCGGTCTCAACGGGTCGTTCACAGCTGAGAGTGTGAAATGGACCAGTAAACTCAACTTTCAGGAGAACAAATAAAAGCAAATGTACAAACAGAAGAACCAAACAAAAAAATTCATGAGTAATTCAGGACACAAGATGGAGTCTGAACCGCAGGTTGCTGAGAGTCGTCAGTGCAGTCTGAAGTAGACAGGAAGATGCACGGAGTGAGGAAGGGGGAGATTAAGAGTGAGCGTTGCGTCTTCATTCAGTCGCTGTCCGACAGGCTCAGAATCTAAACTGCACCCTTACTGCCTAATTTTTCAAGTAATTTCACAGTCTGTTTCCCACATTTTTCATTTTTGCTATTAAAGTTACATTTTAGTATTCGCCCCGCATTTCTCATTTTGTGCTGTGCTGTCATGGCCGTGTGATTGCCTTGTAGCCTTCCAGCTCCTCAGTTCTGGGTCCATCTCGCAGACTGTTTTACATTTCTCCTAGATTCTGGAAGCTGTAAACACACAGTCACCGAATGACTTTATTTCAGGGCTCTGCTCTCATGATTTATTCTTTTTTTTTTTTGCCCCTGTCAGATTCATATATTAAAAAGCTCTGTGAATATCTAGCCTCCGGTAAGGTCGGCCTTCAGTTGTAAAACTGTTGCTCGTTTGTGTCTTCGGAGAGTTTCCCACTACTTTACATGTCAGTGTGACCTCCTAGAAACCTCTAAAACGTTTTATTTTGAGGGCTGATCTGTGCCCGGCAGTGTGTAGTTTAACATTTCTTCAAATCTTCTTGGTCTTGTGTTTCTAGGCACGTGGGTCAATGAAGTCCGCCTCCAGCCGGGCATACAGTGGGAGCTCTCAGACGGCGACACGCTGATCTTCGGAGGCCAGACTGATCCAGGGAACCCGGAGTTCTACTTCCTCTTCCAGAAGGTTAAAGTTCGCCCGCTGGACTTCGATGCAATCACGCTTCCAAAAGTAAGTCCGTGGTTTGGAATCAACTATTTACATTCAGTATGAAGCCAGACTCATGGTGACACTTTTCTTAAAAAATAAAGATATCGAAGGTTCGTGTTTCTCACCAAGTCTGGGGTCAAAGGATAAATCTGGACATGTTCTGTCTGCTGCATGAGTAAATGCACCATGTGACACTGCTAATGTCCATATGTCAACATTACACAGTTCAGACATTCCTCAATATTATTTTTAGCAGTCTGCATTGATTATACAGGAGGGAGAAACTTACTAATCGACAAGTCTAAAAGTATGAAAATTTAAAAACTCGAGCCAAGTTCAACAGACGAGGTTAAACAGTGAGTTTACAGATATTTTGTGTCTATTTCAGTCATTTTAAACCTTTCTTAAAAAGTTAAATTGTTCTGTTGAGTAAATCTCTAGCCTACAGAGCCACTGTTAACAATTCACTCCTGCATTAGATTAACTGGTGCTTGTAAATCAGCTGTAGGTGTGTATAGTCGTGTGGCAGCCAGTCCAGAGTGTGCTGTCCTGATACTCTGTGACAGACGGGCTCCAGCTCCTCTGCAACCCTGAACTGGAAAAGCTTTTAAGAAAATGGGCGGATAGATTCGGGTAGTGGGCTCAAAGTCTTTTTCCAGCCTCTGTACTATGTTTGCTAATGTCTGCAAATGTTAGAGGATTTCTGAATGAATAGTTTGCAGTAACATTAACGGTAGAATGACGGCCTCAGAATTGTGGTGCCCATGGATCTGTAAGCTTGTGTGCTTGCTCTGATTCTCCTTTATGCTAAAAATACAACAAATATTCCTGAAAGTTCCATCTGAGTCTCGTTTTCTTAATGCACGCAAGAGTCAGATTCTGTAGCACCAGCAGCCTTCTTTGCTTGCAGGCTAACGTCCCCCAAGGCAAAAGATCACGTGACCCATGATGTAGGCTACCAAAGGAGCAGCGTTAATGTAGCGGCTGTATAGGGGGGAAGAAAACGAATATTCCCCAGTTGCGATAAGGACATTAATTTTAGATGCTTGTCAGAAACTGTTATTATAGCTTCTTGATTTGGTCCCTCACAGCCCTGCTGCTCTAAATACTCACTAGGAAACCAAATGTCTTTCAACAAATGCACTTTATGTGTTTCTGTTTGAGGGATTTGTTAGAAATTACAGTGACCGTCTGCTTAAGATGGGACTTCTTACAAAGATGAAAGATGTCAGTGGTTTTTAAATTGTTGTCTTTGGTCTGAGCGCCACAGACAGGTGAGTCGATACAGAAACTAATGAAAGGACTAACATGCCTTTTTCTACCTTCTTTTTTTTCCTGTAATATGTTGACAGTAATGAAAATGTTGATGTCGACTCTACCCTGTAATTTTCATCCCACTCCTGTGTCAAAGTGTGTGCAGGCGTCGTTCATTAGGTGGTGCTGGGCACTATTTGTATTCTGAATGCCAATAAAAATGTACCACGATGTCTGGTAAACAATAACAAGCCCACAGAAAATCCCCAAAAGCATTTTATCTATGAAGACATGGAGGCATACTCTCACTAAATGAAATTTGAAGATTAAATCATGTGCAATCGTACTTTTCTACTTCAATTAAAAAAGTGCTGATGCATGAGGTTGATTTGCAGCAAGAGGCAGAAATAGATTTATTATCTCAAAGGTGCCATGACTTTTCTGGAAAGAAATGCATCAGCCAGACAAATTAGACTCGCACCTCTGGATATTGACATTTGGCCTACGCTTCGTGAAGGTTTAAATGAAATATTTATATCTGGTTTCCTAGGCGGGAACCTTCTCGTCCGACTTGCAGAACAGGATTAGGACCAGCTTGGACCGCAAGGTAGCTGCCAACCTGGACCTTTCGAAGCTGTCCATCAACAGAGCCACGGTCATCCTCAACTCCATCGGCAGCCTGAGTAAGATGAAGGGCAGCGCCTGGACCTTCAAGAGGAGCCACAGCCACGGGGGAACCGTCTCTGACCCCGGCACCTCGACCTCACCTCCTCTTGCCGTGGGCTTTTCCTCTCTGCTCCCGCACTCCAGTCCTCCATCATTCACCTCTGCAGCTTCACTGCCTCAGACGAAGGCCCTCCCGCAGACCTCCAGGAGCAGGAGGAAGTCGGCTCACACGGTGCTGCTGGAGGACGACAGCTCTGACGAGCCCAGAAGTCGAGGAGGTAAAGCACAGCGGCGTGCTGCAGAATGACCCTGCTTACTTTCTGGAGCTTTTTGACATAAAGCTGCAGATTTTTACCATGAAATTGTTTTTGGCAGCTTTTAAAAAGACTTAATATTAGTTTATGAAGTTACTGCTTTCTTTTCAAGGATTTTACTTGCAAAAAAAAGGAGGGAAAAGAACAAATTAGTGTTGTGGTTAGCTTCTGTCTCCACTTACATTGACTTGCTCTCTTTCTGTTGATCTTAGTTTTGGCAGGAGTTGTGGAGGATGGACAGAGAGCGCGGGGGAAGAAGAGGCGGAGGCTCTACAAGTCTGAATCTGAAGGTTTCAGCTCGCCGCCTCCTCCTCAGCTGCAGCCCAAAACTCACAGCGACATCCGCAGGCCGCTGGAGGCCAAGCCCTTCCCCGTCGGTATCCGGACCATCGGCAGCTTCCACGGAGCCATGACAAACAGCAGACTCAACGAGCACCTCTTCCAGGCGTCCTTCACAAGCAAACAAGAGGCGGAGAAGGTGAACAGAGTCAAGACGGTGGTGCACGGAAACATCGCGGCCTTCCGCCAGCAGAAGCCTGCCCATTGCTCCCCGACCGCAGCGAGAGGGAGGCGGAGGGCTAACAGCTCCCCCGTATTCTCCCCGTTGGTGGTGGGAGGGGAGAACTACAACCTGGCCTCGCCGTCGGTGAGGATCCGCGCAGACGAGAGAGTTAGCGTGCAGTTCAACCGATTTCATCATCCAACAGGGTGAGTTTGGAAGGATTTTCTAAAAAAAATCTGCCCTGTATGATTTTCTGTCATATATACAAACTGTACAATGTTGGAGCTTCATATTAAACAAGGCCTGAAGCTCCTCTGTGAGGCATGGAGTGGCAACAGTGTAAAAAAAACAAACGTATTTGTTCCTCCTTTTTTTTTGTGATGTCACCTTCAAGCCTTCTCATTTCTTCCTGTTTATGTTTTCCTTCCTTGAAGTAAGCGACGCGGCCGCCCCAGGAAACACCCCCTCCCCCCACGGCCTTCCCTGCCCTCTCCGTCCTCCTCGTCTTCATCCTCTACCTCCTCGGCCTCCTCCTCCTCCGGCTCCTCCTCTTCCTCCTCGGACGAGGACGAAGACGACGAGGAAGAGGACGACGTGATGGTTGGCACGGTGGAGCCGTGCGCGGCGCCGCGGTGCCGGCTGCCCCAGCAGGACACGGTGCAGTGGATCCAGTGTGACGTGTGCGACGCCTGGTACCACATAGACTGTCTGCACGTCGACCGCAAGAAACTCCTGATGGACCCCAACGCTGACTTCCACTGCGGCTGTCGCTGACGGCAGGGAAGCCAAATTCTGGATGATTAAATGAAATCAAAAGCCTCACTTTGAACTTTAAAGCTGACACTTTCCCCTCCTTAAACGCTTCTTTTCCTTCAGTCATAAAGTGGAAATTAAGATTTTTGCCTTTGAAGACAGGCTGCGACTTCATCTAATGACCGCTGAGCCGCTCTGCACGAGCATGCGGCGCTTTTCTCTCGCCTCAAACACGGCTGTTAATTCAAGAAAAGAATTTCCTTTGATATTTTTTACATCCCGATTTTACAAAGTTTGAGCATTTGTGACCCGACAGTAACGGAGTTACTCCACGAACCTGGAGCTCACTCAGCCTCAGAGCTTAGGCTTTTGGAGGAGGAGGCAAAACTCTAATGAAATGTCTCAGTTTGGATTTCATTATGGCTTTGACTGCCTGGAGAGGCGCAATCAGAGCAGGAAAACACAATGTTTGAGCACAGCTGTCCAGGGAGCGAACTGCATTCAGGAAAATTCAGGCCATTGCTGGACTCTATAAAAAGCTCTTTAACGTCCTAAATCTTGTTCCGCTGCCACCTTCACAATTTCAAAGCCATTAAAAACAATGTTGCTAGGTAATCAGACTTCATTAGAGATTTGAGTGCGGCTTTCTTGAGTGGTAGCTGCTGTGTAGGAGTAGATCTGTAATCATTCGACGTGAAATGCCAAGAAATGTGTCAGCAGACTCGTGTTGACGCTGCTGATGAGAAGTGCTCCTGGGATGCTAATCAAATGTTTGAAGGCACTTCTGTAGCAGCAGCTGCTGGTTTCTGGGATGTTTGTGACTGAGTGCAGGCTGGCAGTGTGGCTGCTGCTGAAGGCAGGACTCATTACCAGTCAGATGTCATGTCGTATAATCCGCTGATGTAACAGGAAAAAACAGACTCGTAAAAATGATCTCGTCGCCTCTGACTGGTGGGATGAGTTTTGATGTCACAGATGATTTTTAGGGTCGTCTCTTCAGCTCTGCTTCCACTTTCAAGAGACTCTTCACACTACTGAACTCTGTGGCCAAAATGGGTGCTTCAGTCCTGAGTGAAAAGTGCTGGACCTGACTGAACTGTCTCTGAACAGCAGACATCTTCACTTCGGTGCTGCGTGTGAGTATGAAATCAAAGTGTGGAACGCCAAAATCTTTCTCAAGCACCTTGCTTTTTATTTAATTCCAAATTTCTACATGTTCTGGCTCATCTGGAGTGGAAACGTCCTCTTTTTCCCACTCAAATCTGCTCCACTCTTACAGTCTTTATAATGGCTCCATCTCTGTTCACGTGCGATATGATAGTGTTGTAATGAAAAGTCTGCTGGTGTTTTATGTGTTTTTTCCCCCCTTTTATTGTACCACAAATGGGAGCGCTGCAGCGAGCTTAAACTGGGAAAATTTCATTTTTTTGAGCAATAACATCAAAAACAGGATGATAAAAATACAGAAATATATATATATTACATGCTAAAGTCGATAAAGGTTGATGTGGAGTGCAACATTGATTGCTTGCAGTTCACTTAACCTGGATTTTGTCAGTTTCACTGGTGCTTGGACGCTGACACAGCCTCTCTTGCTGCTTTGCTAATTGTCAGAAATCCAGCAGATGCTTGAGGGAAAAATATATTTGTGTGTGTATATATTAAAAAAATCTTTGCACTGATTTATCACTTCATTCTCAATTCAGTGGATTAGTTAAAAAAGAAATCCAAGCATCTTAATGTGCGCAAACTGTTTTTAGTAGTTTGAGTATTTTTGTCCGTTTTAATGTTCAACAACATATCACAATAAAATGAGTTTCTGAAAGACCTGAGGTTTTTTCACGCTGCTGCAATAATACAATATTAGTTATACACAGATTAACAATATGACCTCGTGTGAAATGCAAGGTTTTTGTTTAACAGTCATAAAAATAAAAGGTTTGTTCTTTCTCTGCAGATCTTCAGTCAGTTTTGCTTTCTGGGGTCTTAAATTGAGTTTGTTTGCAGTTTTCTCTCTCTCGATATTTAAACGTCTGTTTACGCCTTCATGGCTTCTCTTACACGTGTGCCGTCTCCACCTCGCTGCGGTTCGGCGTCGTGCTGCTCTGATAACGGCACCTTGGCTTGCACCTGTTTTTCGCTTTCATGTGGCTCACCAGACAGTTAGAGGTGTCTTTAAAAGGATGCTTGTGTGACCCTCGCAGTTACAACTGTTTTAAAACGAGCCGTCAGTGAGGGCGTGAAATGTTTTAATTGCTGAGAAGTTAAAACGGGCAGCGTGACACAGACTGTAAGTTTTAAATTACTTAAATAGAGACTCAAAATGTGGCAACAATGAAAGTGTCGACTGAAGACACTTTTAATCTTTCTCTTCTTTGAAAGCAGCTCATGGAAAAGGTGAAAATGAAGCAGACACAATTCCCCTCATAGATTTTAAAATTGACTCTAATGTATGACGGATGTGCTGTTGTACTGTAACTAATGTAACTAATTGCTGCCTTTACAGCGAAACCTTCCTGATGTAAGTTTGTTGCAAATTTTGTGCAAAAATTGCACTTTTTAGGTTTATTTTTAGGGAAATCTGTTTCATTTGACTTGCAGTGCTTTTACTGCGCAAGTTTTCACGGTGAAGCAGCTTTAGAGACGAGTGCCTTCTCTTTAATATAATGGGCCTAGATGGCCTTTGCCTCGCAGTGCTCACTGCAGCGAAAATTCAATCCGAAAAACTCCGCGTGAAATCATAAACCAGTTACTCTGGGAAAAATCCACAGACGTTGTCACGAGCCGTTTCATGTAGAACTTCTTTTCTCCTGCTGAACTACATCCAAGCATGTGGCTGACTGTCATTACGGCCCACAACACGGGGATACCTCTAATATTTACATCCTGTTGAGCCGTCTCAAGGACGAGCCTTTTGTTGTGCATATTTTTTGTACAGTAATGGTCAGCGGATGTATTTCTATAGAAAGAAAATAGTTCCCGTATCAAGCTGCTCACAGCACAGAGTGTGGATTTGTTTGAAGGAGCTGTAAAGGGACGTTGGTGTATTTTGGTGCTGTGAGCCATCAATAACTGACGCTACAGGCCAGAGGAGAGATGCTTAAACCTGCTCGGATTCATCGCATCTTTCAGATCCGCAGCAAAATGCTCTGATTCAGTTTCTGAGTGACGTTTATAAGAAAAAACTAAAGGATGAAAGATGAATTCTTGATTTGACTGATTTGGGAATCCTTTTTAGACAAGCAGAATAAAAAGGGAATAGGAGATAACATCAAGTACAATTAGGAGCTCAGCTCTTTGCCACCGAGGATATTTTAGCACAATCAAAATAGGAGTTCTTTAAATATTCAGTGTTTACTTCCAACATTATTCTTTTTTTGTTAGCGTCTCTTCAACAACAACAATCGCCTTCATACATGTTTAATGTGAAAATAAAACTTCCTCGGTTTCTTCTCTGTGGTCAGGAAGCAAACATCATCGAAGCCACGAGGGAGCCGCATAAGTGGCTGTTTAATAAATTAGCCTCGCGTATGCTAAACACATCAGAATCAGTCCTTTATTTTTTCCATTTGTGGTGCTTCGCAGATAAACACGTCGCTCGTATCGCCTTTCGCAGATTAAATGAAGTTTGTAGCAGGCAGACTTTCTGATCATTACGCCGCTGTGGTCGCCTCATTGTGCTCAGTGTTTCCTTCGTGCCATCTGCTAAAACTGCAGCACAATCAGGCGCTGGCTTTCCCCCCTTTTCTTTAAATTGAGTTAATTCTGGACGGGACTCTTGAGGTGAAGCTCCATTAGCAGCGAGTGCAGATGTACTCAATCAAAAGCATTGTTTTGCATTACACAAACTGGTTCGTATGAGAGCTTCACAGCCCTGTTTTACGCTTTTACCCTGCCTTCCCTTTAATGATCACATTAAAATACGGAAACGGTTTGACTTTATTTGTTTTCTGTCGGTCTACAGAGTTAAACCATTCGTCATTATTCTCTGAGATGCCGTTGACATCAAAGTTAGCTGGAAAGAAATAAAGAAAATTCACAAAATCCTGTTTGCATTGTCTGTTTTATCCTAACAGGCTCGACTTTTTTCATGTTCCCACAGAAATCTTTCCCCTTTCTTTTGGGAAGAAAAAGGCTGTGATCTGAAACACATTTGGTTTATTATAAATTCTTATGCATCCGGCTCAAGTCGTGACTGATGAAACATTGATATTAGGAATTTACATTTTGTTTTCCTCCGGTCTTTTGTGTTGTTAGAAGGAAAAAGGAAAAACTTCTGATCTCAAGCAGAGATGTGAAATATGTGGTTATTATTTTCATTGTTGTTGTTTCCTCTGAAACAATAATAGAGTGCGATTCAACACACAAAGGAAACATCCTCATAATTGAAGCCCATTATCTCACATATTTTAATTTTTTTTGTTGCTTTGCTTCATAATGGAGGGGGTCTTATCTGAGCTACCCATGCATGAACTTACATTTATTCGCAGAATTACTGCTTACAGTGACGCTGGTTTGGTGGCTCAGATGAGATGAACGTGAAACGTGGGCAAACATACACACGGGTATTTAAATATTTGTGATGTACAGCACAAGGATCCAGAGTGTTTGGCACCATCACAGGAAGTTGGCTCTGGATTTCAGCCTCCAGGTCCTCAGGCTTCCTCCCGCTGTAAGGTTATTGGTGAATCTGGGGAGGCTGGGGATCCATTTACTCCTAAAGACCAAGGATGAGCTAAAGGACAGACCAGTGTGAAGTGTTGGGTCAGCATGTATTATCAGTGCTCTGTATCGGTGATTGTCCACTGGATGGGTCGTGAACCTTTTTCCCCAAAGAATATTCCCTCACACTTGATGGTGGTGGAATGCCAAACTCATTTTACCTCGCAGGCCACGTGCAGACAACACTCCCCTCTCTGTCTGTGTAAATGCCTTTAAGTAAACATTTAACTCCCAATTTTCTGAATATATATATATAAAAAAAGTGCAATTTTAACACAATGTCTCAGATTTTCTACATGATAAATGTGTAAAATTACAGAAAAAGTCCTGATAGCTCATTGCCCGGGCTTTTCTGTTCTGGTTAATTTACTTAATTTATTTGAAATGAAATTAATTTTATTTCATTTCACATTTTCCAAAATTTTTCAGTTGGCCAGTTCAGAGTCTTTGCCTGGCTGATTCTGGCCTCAGGGCCTTATGTTTGACACCCACGGTGTAACACATTGATTCTACAATGGCCATGACCCACACCGACTCTCCAAAAAACATTTCACCGGTCAGCCTTTAGCCTTGAGGATTCGCCATGGTATCGTTTCGACAACTTTATGCAATATCACAAGTTTTATTTCTGTCCAGAGTTGCATTAATTTTTCACCAAGATCTTCTATTGATGGTGGATGAGTCTGACCGCTGTCCAAAGCCTTCCCCAGCACATTGCAAAGCTCCTCACTGGAGTTAAATTCTGGACTCTGTGGCGGCCAATCTGTGCATGAAAATAATGTATCATCCTCCTTGAACCACTCAGGGAAGGAAGAAAATCCACTGAAGCAAAAACCTGGTCATTTAGTAGCATCGCTGAAGCCAGATCTCCAATCCAGTGGAAATGGGATTGGAGGCTTATTTAAATTGAGGTGGTGAATGTTGATTTTTCCCCCTTTTGTGAGGATTTTGTGATTAACAGCATTTCCATATATTCAGTGTGCATATAGAGACATTGCCATAATAGAAAAAAAAATGCTTCCAGCTGGAAAGAGTTGGCCATTACATGTCTTTGAAGGAAGAAGTGAACCCAAACCATAGCAGACAGAAAAATGTCCCCTCAAAGCGTAACCTTCCACATGTCCCCTTTTGTGGTATCCTACAGAAACATGTTTAAGGAGGAGTTCAACATATAAAATCCCTCTAAGAGTCAGTGAGTGGCAATCACCACAACCTCAAGCATGTAGGACCAAGACTGTGGTTTTGGGGAAGTCCTTACTGAGGATCGACGGTGGTTTCCGGGTCAGGCAGATCCTCTTGGTGCCACCGAGACGGGCCGATAAACCGAGAAAGGAGGAGGGAAGCAAACTGGCACGTAGGGCAGGAAGGGCATTCATAAATAATACAATCACAAGCAGAGGTTATAAGCTGTGGTCCGACTCCTGAAATTGAAGTAAACTGTCTCCATATGAATCCTCATCAAACAGTAGAGAAACAAATGCACACCTGCTATACATGACTGCATGATTATGCAGTCAGCCAGTTGTGCAGCCGGAGTGACACAGATATAATCGTGCATTATTGCAGAATTGTTTTGTCACAAGTTTATCCATCCAGTCAGCTAAGAGCAGAGTGTGGGGCTGCAGTGGCTGCACTCACACCAAACACTCACAGTGGAAGTCTGGAAATAAAGCCAAGCCTGATGAATGTTTGCTTCAACAGCATTAATCCACGGATCCAACCTGTCTCGTGTCAACAGTCCAGACTGGCGGTGTAATGATGTGGGGAAGGTTTTCCTGGCATGCTTTGTGCCCGTTGAGACCAATAAATCATCATTTTAAACCCACAGCCAATTCTGAGGATTGCTGCTGACCAGGTGCATCCCTTTATGGCTCCGGTCCCATCTCCTGAAGGATGCTTTCAGCATAATGATGCGCCATGTCACACAGGAAAGTTCAATGGCCTCGTCAGTCTCCAGATCAGAATCCATTAGAACACCTCTGGGGGGATGGGAGAAATTGGATCATTCTCCAGTGGGTCACACAAAATGAATTCACAGATGCCACAAAGAGGTGCGGCAGCTTTGAAAGCAGTGGGAGGCCCTGCACGGTTTGATGTTCCTACTAAAAGAGCTCAGTGAGTCTAAATTTGCTTGGGGGAGTTGAAATAAATGTAAATCATCAATATATGTAAACAGCCTTTCAATATACTGCGTGATCCACTTCAATAGACTACTCCCAAAGTTCAGCCTCACCATTCACACAAAGATGGACTCAGCAGAGCGACCTCAGTAGCTTGTAAACAAACACATCAATCAGTGTAGCTGCAGAACTCCACTGCAAACTGTCACAGGGACACACACAGCGCAGAAAGTCGTGAGAAATGGTTTGCAGTTACAGCTTTGGAGCCAGAGACATCTTTTCCATTTTACATGACTTTGTGTGGAACAGTGGTGAGCCTTAAACATAAACTGCGTGTTGTTTCCCCGTATCAGTCAACACATCAGAAACCAGGATACTTTTGAGCAAAATGAGCTGTCACACCCGCCTGCTGGTGTTTTGTTGTGACAATCCACGTAACAAGGACATGAAAGATTAGTTATGTCCTCTTCTCCGGTACGGCTGCAGGAGAGGCTGCTCAGATTTGTTTGCATTTTTCATTGGTCACAAAGCTTTTTGTAATCTCTTCTCATTCCAGGTGTTGACTCTTCATTCGTTAACCTCAAACTAATTGGATTTGCTGCACAAGCCGACTTTAGGAACACTTAAAGTCTGTTGTTTCACCATTAGTCTGTGTTGTTTGTCAGTTATAAAGCTCTTCTAAGACCGCAGTTTCTGTCTGAGCTATCAAAAACACCTGCTGATTTGAGAGTTTGACTATTGCTCTGTAAAGAGCCATCATATGGTGCCAACTTGAATTCACATAATCCATCATTTTACAAAAGAAACCATGCGCTGATTTTCAAATAGAACTGAAAATAATGACCTCATCTATATTTGAAGCTAATAAGAGACATTAACAAGGACATGCAATGATGTAATGCAAAAACTGAGTCAGCTAATGGAGTCATTTCTAATAAAATGTCCTTCAGTATCTTTAAGATTGTGATAAGTGGATGATGAAAATAAAAATGAAAGTTTTCCTGTTAAATGGAAGTGAAAGGTTTTTTCTAATGTCACCATGCAAAGAGGCAGTAATAGAGCACGCACACATGCACACGCACACATTATGAAATCACCTTATGCATCACTCAGCTTATTTGTAGTTCACGACTCCAAAAAACCTATTATGTGCTCATAGGCCAGTGGGCAGATGGAGAGGCGATGGAAAGATTATGGAGCTGAAATGTCCACTGCCTTGACCTGCAAAGATGGAGGGAGACAATTACATTTGTCTGAACTGTTTCCATAGCAACATTTTCCCTCTCTCTCCCTGTCTTTCTCTCCATTCCTTCTTATTTATTTATTTATTGGAAATTGAAGAGTTGCAGGAAATCAGTCAGCCTTCCATCCTTTAATAAGCGCCGACACCTTCTTTGCCTCGATGATGCATGGCGCGAGGCAGAGGGCGCACAGCTGATCTGCTCATTTGAAACTGTGGTGGAGGGAGTGGAGGCGCATGTGTGTGCGCTGGATCCAAATCAGTAATAAGCGAGTGCGCTCCCATTGTGTTTTGAAGCTGGCAAAAAGGAGAGGTCACGTCGAGATGAAAGCAGAAGCAGAAACTGTAAAGTCCATATTCCTCTTCCAGCAGTTTTCCAGCCTGTCTCTCATGCTCACTCACACGGTCATTTTCCCTCTCTCGGTCATCAGAGCGCAGCAGAAACAAGCCAGCACTCCTGGGCTCTGGGTTGAATGTAATGCTGGCATTGTGAGATTCTGCTCCTACACTGATAGTGCAGTGTCACTCTGACTTGTAGTGCAGGTAGATTGCACCATTTCTGCTGGATTCAAATCAAATCCATGAAAGAAAAGTGCTGAAAATGTAAAAGTTTTCAGCCTTTTTTTGTTCGCCAAGAGTCAGAAACTGCTGCTTTCCAAAGTCACCGGTGTTTCTAAATTATGAAGAAGGTGTCCCTTGGCATCAGCGTGTAAGCACTCCAGGTTCAGACAATAATGAGATGGGTGTCTCACTCTCAAAACATCCTGTGTGCTTGTAAAAGACCCCACTGTTTCACACTGAAAAGCAGTGAGTAAGCATTGTTTTTCAAAGTGCAACTAACATCTATACTTCAATTCAGACTGTGTTTTAGCCTAAACTCTGATCTTTTCTTAAACTATTTTTGGTTTTTGCTTCCTAATTCTAACCAGCGAGTGAAAGCGACAATGTTGATTGGCTGACTTGACTAACGTCTGACACCCCCAGTTTTTTCTGGCCAGGTGTGAAAACAGTCATGCTGAAGCAAATCATGTGTGTAATTTGAAGACAATCAGAGTGGTGGTTTTTGATGCTGTGGGATGAGAATGTTTTGGATTTTAATAAACATTTACATTTGCAACATTAATGCAAAAATGGACACGAAGTACATTAGTCTAAAGATGTTTTGTAACTGATTAGTCTCAGAATATATAAAACTGGCTACACATACACTTACTTTTACAATATAGATGTACTGAATCCAAAGAAATGCCAGAATGTTGCAGATTTTATTTATACAGAAGAGATGTGAGAGCAATGAATAAAGAGGGAAGTTATCATATAGGTACAGAGCTTAAGAGGTGCTTCACTGATTTTGTTTTGTATGGGGAATCTTTGAGAGGCTTTTTTTAATGCCTCGTCTGAGTACGCCAACTGTATGGGTGTGGAAAAAACATCACAGAAGCCCCTTTGAAGCTCTCAAATGCAGCAGAGATAAAATATAATCCTTTCTGCTTATAAGCAAAGCATCTCGCAGCAGTCGTTTAAAACACTGCTTCGTTCAAACACCACACCTTCAGTTTTGCATGCAGGCTTTCAGTCAAAAAGCAAACTACTCTGATGGCATCATCTTTATGATTTTTCATATTATAGCCTACAGCTACTGTCTCGATTTGAGTGGCAGAGCAAAACCAGCTTCAGTGTGTAAAATCATTGAAAAGCTCCAGGCGTTTGAATTTTTTAAAAGTGAGCTTCATAAAAAAACAGCCAGACCAGCTAACAAATACCAAACTGGTGCAACTCCAAGGCAGCCTCTTCTTCTTAGATTTTCATTGTCGTTTCCTTGCAGACCAGCAGGGGGCAGTGCTGTCCTGGCGCGCTCCAGCGGACACCCACAGAGGAGCGTTAAAGCAGGCAGCAGAGGACGAACACAGAGAAACAATGTGTGGAGCCACTCCCTGCACATTACACCCAGAATGGAAATCATAGTTTTCATTATTCCTCTCAGAGAGTGCAACTGATGGCATTTTGAACGTTTGTGAGTGTGGGTGGAGTGAGCAGTGGGAGGTGTTGGGAGGGAGGGATGTGGGTGAAGGTTGTATCTAAATGGTTTTAATGGATCACAGAGTTCAACTTACTGCCATTGTCTCTTCATTCAGATGATGCTAAACAGACGCTGCTGGAGCCGCTTTAGCTCGCCTGCGTGTTTTCATTTGGTTTATATCGGAGCTGATTTGTGTGTGTGCGTCCTCCTGAGTCTGATGATGATGATGCAGTGTGTCCTTTTGGATGCTGCAAAGCTGAAGGCTTGCCTGCATCATGCTAGTGTGTGTGTGTGCATGCCTGCAGCATCTCTGTGTGAAACGTGTGACTGTGTGTGAGTTTCCCATTTATGCCTATAGTATGCAGCCAGTTGAAAAGCAATGAGGCGTATTTGTGTGTGCACTGGTGCTGAATGTCTGCGCTGTGTAGTTAAATGTGTGTGTGTGTGTGTGTTACAAGCAGTCTTTCTCCAGACTGAGCCCTAACAGGATCTCAGGAGCAGCTGTCGATTTGTCCCAATAGCCTCTCACTTTCACATTTTGCTCTCTTCTCTTCTTTCATCTCCTGCTTTCTCTCCTCTCATTGTCTCTTTTCATCACCACTCTCCTCTTCCCTTTTTACTTTATTTTTTCCTCCTCCGCTTTCATCTCCTGCCACCCCTTTTCATATTGTTGTTTCCTTTCACCTTCTCTCTCCATGTCTCCCCTCTTCTTTCCTTTCATCTGGTCTCTTCCCCATTCCTCTCCTGCTGATGTTTTCTTTCGCTCCTCTCCTTTCCTTTACATTCCTCTCTTTTTATCACCTCACTTCCTCTTTTATCTCAAATCTCCCTCTTCTCTCATTACCCCTCACTCTCATTGTTTTCTCTCTCTTTTCTTCTTCTTTTGTCTCCTCCTGTCATCTGCTTTTCTGTCTTCCTTGTTTGCATCCTCTCTTCCTTTTATTTTGCAGATTTTCCCTCTCCTCTCCTCTCCTCTCCTCTCCTCTCCTCTCTCCCCCTAACATTTCGATATTGTCTCACTTTCACTGTGCCTTTTTGCTCACCTCTTCTATTCTGCTTCCCGCTTCCTTTATGCCAAATTCGATCGATGACATTCTTCTTTCTCTCTTTTTCGCTCCCCCCTCCCCCTTCTCCCCTCCATCTCTCACTCTTTCTCCCTTTCAAGTGACAGGAAATGAGATTCTAGCTTACTGGCTTATTTCCACCTGTCCCCAGTTTGACCTTTGCATGTGCCTTTCTCTGTTTCTAACACACACACCTATCCACCCCCTGACACACACTCATGCATATACCTTCCTCAACTTTCCCCGCACGTACGCTTCCCTCAGCGGAGACAGTCGGGAACGTCGGCTCACGCACTCGCGTGTCTATGCACACACATTCGCAAAGCAACAACCATTTTACTTCGACACTTTTCCACCCACATTCGCGAACACATGGTTCACTTCATTCCACTACATTGTATCACCTCACAAATCGCTCTCAATTGGCTCCAGCTAGAAGAACACACAACCTCTCTAAACTGTTTAATAACATCATTAATCATTTTGCTTTGACTTCGCGTTGGCACAGCCGGCTCCATAAGTGGTCTGAAAGTGGGTTACCATTTAAGGGGCCCCCAAGCTATGACAGGGTCTCCTAAAAGCTCTGAATTAATTGGTCTTTCATCTTGTGCTACATGGTCTTATGTATCGCTATATACACGGACACAGACTGTGCGGAGAGAGGAATGAGAACCAATCGCTGCAGATATCTCAGTTTTTAAAATTTGGTTTTAAAGGCTGTTTTGCACGCTTGAAAAGTGCAACTCAGTCATGTATTTTTAATAGTCAAAGATGGAGAGAGATATTCACCACTCCCTGCAAATTATATCCACCAAATTGTTGTGATTTAACCCACTGATGTCCACTCTGCAGCACCAGTGCAATGAAAATATATCAGACAAAGCAGAGTTTTGCCACTATTCACGAGGGATTGTCAATTTAATCAATTCCATTTATGTTATATCATTCCATCCATCATCATTCCAAATCACAATAATAGTGGAGAAGCAACAAGACAAACCCTGAAAAGGGAGAGATTTTTCCTTGGTTTTGCTTTCTGCTATTATCCTTGTTTCTGCTGGTGACATGAAACAGTATCTGCAACCCATTCAGAGAGCACTGGTCTCCCAGGAAGGCACATCCGGAGGAGATACCAGGACATGTGTGTTACAGGAGGAGAGCCGGACAAGTACCAGCGTCTGCTCCGTTGTGTGAGAAAAAGCAGCAGGAGGACTACGTCCTACTAAATGAACTCACGTAGATAGCTTAAGTTCAAGTTTCTAACTGTTAGAAACAAACTCCGTGAGGCTGGTGTGACAGTCAGACATCCTTTAGTGGCAGCTGTGCTGACAGCACCTGTGCAGGTGAAACAAACACACAGTGGTTTATTCTTCCATTAGAAACACTGATGTCCCTGAAGTTTAACTGGCTTTATATTTCACTAGCCTGGCCCACGTCTTCATTTAAGATTTGACAGTGTTTTAGTAGGTAAAAGTGAATCCTTTGACATAAATTGAGCTGCGGTTTGGGGAAGGCCACGAAGGGGATTGGCGATGGCTCCCGGGCCTGGCAGATCCCCATACTCTAAATAGAAATGAAAAAGTTAAAGAATTGAGAACAAGGAGGGAGGGAGGGTGGGGCACGTAAATGAGAATGAACATCTTGCAGAACTTGGGGAAGCTATGTAGATGACAACTGGAAGGAGCGTGTTTGGAGGCGTGGTCCTGCTCCTGAAATTCCGATACATAATCTCCAATATATGGAGGATCAGTTGTTCCCTTAGTTGAGCAGTCTATGTTGATATATGAAGCACATTTGCTTTCTCATAGCTGTATTTATAGTTAAACTTAATTTCACAGAATTACATTTCTTTTAATTTTCTGCTATGAAAGTGCTTTGAAACTTTTTTTCATAATAAGTCTTTATGATTTAAATCATACATTTTCCTGAACATGAGATCATGGGATCTAGAAGTCCTTGTGCTTTTAACATATCATTGCTGTGTTATGGTTATAATTATTGGTTTTGTGATGTCTCTAGTTTCCCGTACATTATTTCTTCTGCTGTCTCTGTGGTAATTATTTGCCTAATTTCCCATTTTGATTTGTTTAGTTTGGTTTCTCATGTGTCTTGTTCTTGCTTTTCAGCTCTTTCCGCTTCACTGTGATCACCTGTCCCACCCTCATTAGTCTCACCTGTGTTTGGTCACCAGTCGGTCTTGTATTTTGGCCCCTACCACCAGCAGAGATGCAGAAAAGAACATCAACCACAGAGGAACCCAGTGTCCTGTAAGTGGCAGGATTGACTGAGTTTTATCCAAGTGTGGCATCTCCATGAACTTCAGATCCAACATCGCCCTCACACAAAAACCGATTTGACCCTAAACACCGAAGCACAAGCTGAACAACATCTTGTACCTGTGCAATGCAGTAAGAATTGCTCTGACCTTTCAGAGGAGACCAAATAACTACTTATAGGAGGGCCAGCTCTCCAGGACAAGCCTCAGCTGTATATTTCCACTTAAAAGAGACAGCAAACTGCTTTCAGGCTACAAATGTTCACATTTTGCAAAGGAAATAGAAGAGTTAAGGAGGCCATTCATGTAACCATCACTGAACAGAGGTGATGGGCTACAACACAAATTATAAACCACCTAAGCTCAAGATCCTAGCCCAAGGTGCTTTTTGCATATTTCAACCGACACGATCACACAACGAAACAGCTCATGAGCATGTCGTGGTGGGTCAGAACCATCTGCGGTTAAATACCTGAGACTCGCCATGAGCATTTAGAACTGAAGAAGCCTTCTGGATGAGGTGAAACATCTTCATGAACCTAAAAGAAGTCCAACTGCCTTCAGCTCAAGCACCCACGCAGACATATTTTTACCGCAACCTCCCACACAGCAGCAACTGTGAAAAAATGGGTAATTCCTTTTTGACTAATGACTGAGAAATAATTCCAGTGCTGAATAGCCAAAGGTTAAAATGCAGCAGTGCCACAAAACTTTTTACTTTGTTTCCTATAGATTTGAGAAGGATGCACAGTTAAACGATATTACTTTGTAATGCCAAACCAAAGTTATGTATAGTTTGCATGTTCCAAACATCAGCAGGTAGCTTTGCTTTGTTTTGTGAATGCATTTTCTCTGTTTAAAAAAACAAAAATCAGATTAGTCGTCAGTGATTTTGTCACAGCAGCATGCTTGACATTTTCTACAGTGGATTTTGTGTTCCCACCTAAGGGGGGGGGAAATCTGTGGGTTTTTTTCTCGGCATACTAAATATAGTCGTTACTCATTAATCAGTAAAGGGAAAATGGGTCACGTATCACATTTCCTACCAATTAAATTTATACAGTCCAACAGTTTTGATCTGTGGGAAGTTCTAAATTTGCTTTTTTTTCACTGTGACGTGTGACTTTATTAATTTTTTTGTTTTGGGGAACAGAAAGCTGAACAGATGGGTTCTACTTGTCATTTTTGTGCAATAAGAGGGTATTAGGCTCATTCTCTCCACTGACTACTGTTGGGCTACAAGAAAGTCACCATGCTTGATGCCAAGTTGTCGTGATTCCTGTACATCCAGCGCAGAACCTCTAGTTTGTCCTAAAAACCTCCGTTGCCTCTCTCTGTTAGGGTGTCTGTGTGTGAGTTCCCTGTTTGTGTGGAGCTCCACTGCTTCTCAACAGATTCAAATGCACACCTGACACTCATCAGCTAATCAAGCTCGTCTGTAAATGTACACCGGCTCATCCATCCGCTCTCACACTGATTTTTTTTATTTTTGTCAAACAGCAAGTTTGATGAGATGTTTGGGCTCCATTTTTAGTTCTCTAGTGCTTCTTAGCTGTTTGCTTCTTTGACTTTGCTCATCCTGTCTTCATTTGCTCGAGATAACAGCATGTCAGGCTTACGGCTCTTTGTTAAGCCTGTCAACTCCCTGTTGACAAATCCTACCTGCCCACTGTCAACCAGCTCCTGTTCATTAGGACGTAGCATTCTCAGTGGGAGAAAAGTTTCGTCTCTCATCCAAATGACTTCAGTCTCAGCTGACTGCAGGTTTCTCCAACCTTATAAACTGTACATTTTACAATGTACAATGACTGAAACTAGCCCACTGAATGACCAATGGGCTGTGAGGTCAGTTCGTTGATCATTAATATGCAAATTGTCATGACCAGTAATAACAACCACTCATCTAAGCCCACTGATTCATCTGGAAAACCCTAAACTTCCTGCTTGGACTCACACTGAGGTTGAATCTAGACTTTCCTAAACAAAGCCCTGCTGCACCCTGGTTTTATAAAATGAAGAAACAAACCCAGGTATCTTTGTTATCAATGGGTGGGTTTATTCACCTCAACAGTGGAAACCGGGCTAAGGGGCTAAGCTGGTTATTAACCCAAGCTTTATCAGCGTAGCTACGAGCACATTCACATGAAAGAGGTGAGGATGGCTGCACCTGAACAATCACAAATATGGATACGTCTGCTGACAGCAGAGAAGCTGATCGTATGAAGGAGGATAAAACTATAATTTCAGAAAAATCGGAACAATTTAAATGGACCACAGACCGAAAGCAGCAGTATGAGTGTATACAAGTATTGAATTAAAGTGGCGTAAATATGTGTGTGTTTGCGTGCATGCTTTAAACACTTTGGTCCGTCCAGACTGGAAAACACTACATCAAAACATTTAAAGCCGCAAAGTAAATCTTGCAAAAATTCTCCCTTTTATGCAACTTTAGTGAAATAAAAGTCACATTTAAGAATCTGCAGGGGAAGACAGAGACACTCATAAAAACGTTTGACCTCTGCAACATCAGAGTGATGTTGGGGACGTTGACCGAACTGCTGATGTGTAACCTGGAACATAACGTGTTCTGGAGCAGGTTATGTACCAGGATTAACCCTGAAGCCCAAATCCTACTTCACAGCTGCCAGCTCTTTGTGTCTTACACTTTTTCAGATTTGCTGTTCTCTGACTGCTCCCAAGACGATTTATTGAATAAATCACTTGTTTGAGGAAACCTTAAACAGTTTACACTCAGTTAGACACAGTTTGCAGAGCTCATTTAATCTTTTCGAAAAACTCCAAACACATGGTTACTCACTAAAACACATTTTTGCACAGTTATTCACATGAGGCAGAAGTTAAACGTGATTACACAAAATTGTTCACACTTGTAACAGATGTGATGAAACTCAATTTTGCAGGGGTGAGTTGGAGGACGAAATCAACAACGGATGGAAACAATGAGAGACACGGAGAAGAAAGATGGGAGAACACAAAATCCAGTAAATTTAACTGTGTTAGACCATGTTTACCATGTTTGTTTATGGAGCAACAACCCATATGAGATAAATCAGAGGAATGTGCAACATGAGACTCGAGTGTGTCCCAGGCTATGATTTAGTCATGAAAGTTTTTCCCCACATTGTGTTTACTTGATTCATACTATAATTATGTTGGATGAATTAAAAAAAGAGTTGAAATCTCCTACTTTCACAAGTAATCTGTAGTTTGATAAAGGTATAGCGGTGTTCTACAGACACAGCAAATACAAAACATACACACGTTACTCAGGAAAGCCCAAAGTAAACAGTTCAGTTCACATGATTTTGAATTGTTCTAGTGACACTTCTGCACATCATGTTGTAAATAAAAGACGTTTAGGGCCCTACTTTCATTTTGTACTCCATGCTTTGTAACTTTAAGCGTAGAGGTTTGGTGTAGCTGCCAAAAAAAAGCAGAAGATCTGAGTTTGATCCTTGAAGTTGCATCAGGAAGGATATCAGGGTAAAAAATCTGCCAAATCAAACATGGAGGTACCCACTGTTTTTCTGTGTAACTTTTGTAGAAATGCACAATGGCCAGCGGAAACTGTCAAGACTTTGGTTGCATGTTGTGAACATTGCTTTTAACTTATTGTTGCATTGCGTAACATGTGCTCGGTAGTGTTTGTATTTTGACTGGCTGTGTGTGCGTGACCTGATGCTATGGTGTAGGTTTTGGGTTCAGATAAAAATGTTTTGATGTGTTTGCAAAGTTTTGCCAAGTCAGAGTTTACAGACTGCAGTTTAAAAATTGGATTTTTGTGCTTGTTGAGAAAAAAGGTGAAAGGTTTCAAGAGATGTGTCTTAGAAACTGTGAAATGTTTTAATTTAACTTCTGATACTTCTGATATCTCAGTACTGCAATAAGAAAAACACCTCTGGTATTTTTAGGAAACTTCTTTTGGAATGACACCTTTTAATTCCTGCTTTTATCACTTCTAGTACAAAAACTGCATTTTTTCCAAAGTGCCTTGCAAGGATCTTAATAGAACTTTTGTCTTTGCAAAAAATATTTATAAATTTATTGTACATAATCTCCTGGTTTTATAAACTGTTTAAATAGTTGTCATCTTCACTTTTAAGTTAAGATAAATTAAAGAGCATGTGATGCACTTGAAAGCAGGAACTAAGTTTCAAAATTGTCTCCTGTTCAGATAAGATTATATATATTTACTGCAAATTTGCAACAATTACATGTTTGAAGAGGAATGTATTGCTGCTGGAAATATTTTACATAACGAGGAAAGTCTTTAATGAACAACAAGACAAGTGCCCTTGCAAAAAAAAAAAAAAAAAAATCCACCAAAGGCAATTAACCTTGTTTATGCTAATGGTTTGCCACTCGGTTCTTGGTTAACGATGGACAAAGAAAAGAAAAAAGTGGAGGCACGTAAACATTTAACCCACGCTTCAGTTTTTCACCATCCTTTAGCAAAGTGTTCTCGATGCTTAAACCTAAACGGTGGATTGTGCATAAAAGATAGAGCTTCCTACTTTCAAACAGCTTAGTCACTGAGTGTAATCAATAAAGCAATTATGCTTCCTTACATTTACTATTATAAAAAAGTAATTTGTAGGCGTCAGTGTTTATCAACTTAATAACTGCACAGGCTCCAAATGACTCCAGCTGTACAGACGAGTTGACAAAACATCCAAGCTGTCTGGAAGTGATTAAGTTTTAACCAAAATAATTTATCGTCTCAAGGGCTGTAATTTCACTCCTTTTAATTGGTGTCTGGTTTGAATCCTAATAGTATAATTTAATTATATATGTGTATGATATTATATTAAAATTTATTATTGAGATATTGAAATTTTAGCTGGTTTAAGTGTCACACCCTTCACTTTTGCTGCCTCCTAGAAAGTAGCTCTTTCCCTGTATATCTCTGTGCTTCTGCGTGTGTGTGTGTGGCTGCCAATCTTCTGCACTGTTATATACCATAAATACCAGTCTTCAACTCCACCATGTCACAAGATTGTTGACTCGGCTTCCCAGTTAGTCACAGTCAGGCCATTCTCGCTTGCTTGGTAAACTGTTTGCTAATCCTCATCCCTCTTTTCTGGCAGTTTTTTTCCAGCCTGACTTGAGCTATTGTTTCTTTTCTGCTCCAGACTCGCACACTTCCTGCACTCTGGATTCTCCTCAGCTAATGTCTGCCTTCGCTCATTCTCTGGCCCGTCTAATCTCAGCTCCCCCGTCTCAACATCAGCCTCGGCCACAAACTGCCTGCTCCAAGCCTCGTTGCTGGCTCCACGCTTCCCTACCTCAGCTCACTCCAGGACTTAAAGAGACTCTATAATTCATTCTACCAAATCCATTGCTAGTTTCTAATAAATTATTCCTTTGCCTCTACTTCCTGCCTTAGATCCTATGATCTGCATCTGGATTTGCCTTGACTGACAGCTGCGGTCAAGTCCTGGATCAGACTCCATGCTGTCCCCCCAATTCACATTTTCAGGCTCCAAATCTGATAAAACGACAGTTTAATACCACACCAAGTTTAAGCTTGGAGAGATCTCTGAGGGATATCACACACAGTCTCTTGCTTATTCACAGTGCAGTAAAACACTGAGGAAAACACTGTGTTGCAAAAGATGTAATTAATTTCCAATTACCGGCAGTGAGAACCACAACTGTTTCCAGTAAACACAACAGTACTGTTTGTTTAAGCACTGATAGCTAGAACGGAAAAAACACAAAATTATGCATCCCAGTACGTGAGCCACAACCATCTGCACTTGACTTCAGACTAGATGAATAAGGCATGTTT